>NW_022097100.1:0-11803 GCF_006542625.1 Nomascus leucogenys | reverse complement strand
GTAACGGACCTGACCTCTCTGTTCTAACTTGGTGGAGGCAGCGCATTCAGATGGACCCAAGGAGGCCTCCAGGTGGTCCATGGCGCGGCTAGGCCCTCCCTGGGGCACATGCTTGGTGGTGCTGTTGTGGGGCCTCTGCATGAAAAGCAAGGGCAGCTTCCAAAACAAGGGCAAGGCGAAGAAGGTGGCTCGCACGCCGGGGGTCCCAGCCCCGTGGCTCTGAGACGGGGCCACATCCAGAAGGGGGGGTTCCTTCCTTCCAGCAGTGCTGGCGAGAGCTTCCTCTGTCCTAGGTCCAGTATTCTGTAGAGTAGCTGTCAGGACTGAAGCCTGCCAGGAGTCCGTGTAGAAACCGTGCTGGAGGGGACCCGCTGGAGGCCCTAGCTGGCACCCCAGTGCCACCGTTTACACACCAGAATTCCGGCTCTGAGGCTGAGCCCAGCCTGGCCCCATCTGCAGGGCCTTGCTGGCTGGCACCGTGCCATTTAAGTCGAGTGACAGAAAGTGGGGCCCCAGTGGGTCAGCAGAGTGTGGCCAAGGCCCCTGAGCCTCAGTCCTCCCTGTGGCGTGGGGCTCATCCCAGCTGGCTATTGAGACTTGCCCCCCCCAGGAGTCATGTCCGAGCCCCGTAAGCTCAGGGGTTAGAGTGTTCTAAGGAGGCTGACCCCTATTCCACCTCTGGGGGCTGTGGACAAGGAGGGGAAGATGGCCTGTGGGTCCACACAAGTGGGCGTGTCTTAATTAGTGACGCCAACTGTGGCCTCCTTGCTCCCAGGCTGTGGGTGGCCCTCTGACCCTTTGGATCTTTAAAGGGAGCCATAAAGAAAACCATTGGGAGGTTCTGGCGTATTAAACCCCCCTCTACTATAAAATTTACATCAGATTTTGCACTGAAAAGATCCTCATAGGTGGTCACAGTCCCCGTCCTTGGAGAACACTTGTTTGCCAGCTCAAGGTTCTGTGTTGGAATCCGCCTCTTGGCTCTCCAGGTCAGAAGGACGCATCAAAGGAGATGTCACTGGGGTGCCTGTGTCCTTCTTGCCTTTCGAGTGCCTGCCCTGAAGCAGCTTGCTTTCCTTTGCCTCTGAGTGTGCAGCACAGCCCCCCGAAGCTCTGTCGCCGGCTGGGGCAGCAGCTGACCTGCAGAGCCCTTTCGCGCATGCCCGCTGCCATCCAAGGGTAGCAGCCGGGCTGGGCCGTCCCACCACTGCCTGGCATGGTGGCCTGGGCAGGATGGGGCCTGGTGTGGAGCATCCAGCTCACTTCCCAAGCTGGTGGGGATGTTAACCCTTTGCGCTTCGGAGTTCACAACCAACCATGTGCAACGCTTCCCCTGGTCCCTCCCTGAAGAAGAGTGTCTTTCCGTGTCAGCGTGCCAGCTTCAGCACACGCGGGCTGCGTTCTGACAAAGTTCTGTTTTCAGAATTCTCCTGGTTAAGCGGAGGACAGAGCTGAGGAACGTGGGGGCTGCGGAGGGCCTCCTCTCTTGTTTCACATGTCCTTCTCCTGGTTCCTCAGTGTTCTCTTGGGTGTGGGGTGAAGGGTCTGATTGGTGGATGTGTTCACTTCTGCTCGTCACACTGCCGATGTGCCTGCAGTGGACAAGAGTGATTTGCAGTGATGTCCTGTGTTCCATGGCTCTGGGGTGTTGAGTGAGCATCGGTTAAGATCCCAGCTTCACTGTCATGACCCTGTCACCTCACTGAGTCCTTTGTCGTCTGCTGAGTGAGTGTCTGTCCTGCCGAGACTCAGCTTTCTCTTCCTCCTCCCCCAGTGGCTCTGAGGACACACAGCCCTCTCTGCTGGCAGGTCTTGGGAGGAATGAGGAGTAGGGTATGTGCCCTGCCAGGGGCCTGCTGCTGACCGGGCTTTGGATGCACCTGCAGGACTTTCTGAGGCCCCTGCGCCTGCTCAGGGCATCTCTGCAGCAGGTCGTGGTGTGGTGGACGTCTCCCCGAAGGACCTTAGCACCGTTTGAGAAACAAGCTCTCGTCTGCCTTGTCCTTGCAGGGGTTGTGTCATCGTTTACAGAGATTAGACTCTTGAAGCTCAGAAGCACCGTGATGCTTCCCACGGACACTGTCAGCCCCCAGGGCATGCTGCGCTTGTCAGGGATCTGAAGGGCCAGCGTCCCTACCCAGTATGCAGAGCCCGGCTCGTGATGGTGGCTCAGCTGCTGTGGCATGTCCAGATTGCGCCTTGGCCACGGTGTGATTCGTATCGAGGCCTGTGGTGCCGAGCCGAGGCCCCCCTGAGGATGACCCGAGCGGTCTGATGGACACTCTATGCCACGTTGCCGTCCGTCATGCTTGCCAGTGTGCTGGGAGAGGGAGCTGCCCTGAGACCGTGGCTGTGTGTAAATCCAGGCTGCCCCGCTTTCCCTCCCCTTGGTTCTTTCTTCCCGTCTTCACTGCTTCTGATTTGCGTGAGTAGGGACCCTGAAGGACTGTGTGCATTTTGCCCACTGCCTTGGTCAGAAGGCCACTGGGTGTGGCTGCAGTGTCTCAAGGGAGGCTGCGTGGCTGGGTGCTCAGGTCCAGGCTCGGGGCTCCAGGCATGTGGCGGCTCCTGGTAGCAAAGTGAGGGGTAGTGCCGCTGTGGAGGGTAGCGAAGGACGGAAGATGGTGAGGTCAGGGCTGGGGCTGCGGCCGCGTGGTGCCCCTATGGCACAGCTCCTCCACAGATGGAGGGTGGGAAAGGCACTCTAAGGGGATTTTTGGGGGTGGCTTCATTATATATATATATCTTTGAGGACAGAGTCTTGCTTGTTGCCCAGGCTGGAGTGTACTGGTACAGTCACCACTCATTACAGTACCAATCACCATTCACTGCAAACCTCGATCTCCCAGCTTAAGCAATTCTTCGCCTCAGCTGCCTGATTAGCTGGAACCAAAGACACATGCCACCATGGCTGGCTAATTTTTTATATATTTTGTAGAGATGAGGTTTCACCATGTTGCCCTGGCTGGTCTCAAACTCCTGGGCTCAAACAGTCTGCCCCACCTCGGCCCTACCAAAGGCCAGGACGCCAGCGGCGGGACTGAGGCTGGAAGTGGCCTCCTGGCCTGGGTGCACAGGGGATCTTCTGGCCCACTCTCCAGCCCCTGCCTGCGGCCATCCTGGTGCTTGTGGGCCTGCGGCTGCTTCAGTGGGTGACCCCATCCAGGCCACTTGTGAGCAGTCCCTCTTCTCTCTTCTTCAGCTCCCACTAAAGTTCTAGGACTGCAGCCCTGGTGAGTGTTCTTCCTCCTCAACACACATGTACATGCATTGCACATGCCGCACACAGCAAGCATTCCCACCCACACACTTGTGTTCCCCGACATGCACACATCCTCATACAGATACACGCACGGACAGACATCTGCACACACGTGCTCACGCACTGGAGTCGTGTGCAGTCTGGCTCCTCTGGCGTGATTCCTGGTGAACCAAGAACAGCCATTCACCTCTGATCGCTGCCACTTCATGAGGAAGGGTGGAGTTTCTATAAAATGGGTACATCTGTGGTGGCGAGGGTGGCAAAATCCTCCTCATGCGCATTTCTCACCCAGCTGCTTTTCTCTCCAGGGAGACCACTGTGTTTTCACTGTTAGAATTGGGCTGTCTCTGGAGAAGGGCCAGCCTTGTTACAAGCTGAAGTTCTTGGTATTGGTCTGGGATGTGGCTCTTGCTCCTCCAGGTTGTGACTACGTTGTTTGTGAAAGTCACGCTTTTTTTTTTTTTTTTTTTTTGTTTTTGAGACAGAGTCTCGCCCCTGTCGCTCAGGCTGGGAGTGGCAGTGGGCACAATCTCGGCTCACTGCAAGCTCCGCCTCCCTGGGGTTCACGCCATTTCTCCTGCCTTGAGCCTCTCCCGAGTTAGCTGGGACTACAGGCGCCCGCCACCACGCCCTGCTAATTTTTTTGTATTTTTAGTAGAGACGGGGGTTTCACCCGTGGTCTCCGATCTCCTGACCTCGTGATCCGCCCGCCTCCAGCCTCCCAAAGTGCTGGGATTACAAGCGTGGAGCCCACCGCGCCCGGCCGAAAGTCAAGCTCTTATACCTAAAGCCGGTGCTCATGGATTCCTTACGGGTTGGTATTCTTAGTTTTCCCAGCATTACATTGTTAAATTTCAGGCCCAGACTGGTTCCTGGCGGCTTGTCTGGAACACACATGTGCTCCAAGCAACATCTACATGGACGCTTACCCGCCAGCATCTGTGGGCTCCAGCCTGTCGGCCCACAGGAGTCATCTGGGCTCCAGAGGCCTCGCACCCTCCCCTGGCCGGCCACCCCGGGATGCCCCCAGGACCTATACCTCAGCTGACGCTCCTCTTGGGAAGGTGGTTTGAACCTGTGTCATGTGGTTCCTCCTGTGGTCGGACACCACTGTCATCTTGCCTCTGGTGTGACCCATCTCTCTTTGGTCTTTCCTCGTCCCTCCGGTACCACCCATTTTTCGTACAGAAACTGAGGATGACTCTAATTCCGGTTTGAGCATTTGAGTCTCAGTGTCTTGTGACCTTGACTCCCACTGTGGCGGCCCGCCCCCAGCCCCAGCAGCGCGTCAGGGCTGGGACCGATAGTCGCTCCTGAACCTCTGAGACACAGGCCCCAGCCTCTCTTCCCTGTGCTCCGACTCTCAGCCTTCCTCCTCTTCCCTGGTCCTCGCATCCTGAGGCTCACCTTTGTCTGGAGGTAAAACACAGGCCCCTCTGCTGTGCCTGCAGGGTCTTCCAGGGTTTGGCCCGGCCTCCCCGACCCACATTCCTTCTCCCGCATCCTTGGGTCTGGCCACATTGTTTAGCCCTTGTTTAGGGCACACCTGAGCTTCCCTGTCCTTGGGCCTCTGTTTACCTTGCCTCCGGGGCTTGCTTGGGGGTCCCCAGAGCAGAGCTGTAGGAGATTGTCTTCGACTGCTTTCCGGGCCCGGTGGCTCTTTTTGATTCTGTGGCCAGGCAGGCAAGGGTCATCAGAGCCTCCCTTGGCCTCACCTCGGCAGCTCACTGTGGCTTCCCTGGCCTCCTTGCCCCTTTTGGAGTTGTGAGTGAGTAATGGATGAGGCTGCAGTAGGCTCCCTGTGTCCTGCTGTATCACATGGTTCCTTCTGGGGCTCCCAGGGTTGGCGTCTGTAGAATCAGGGACAGGCGTGTGCGTGTTCCTTATCCCAGGCCGGCTTTGCCCACTGGTGGGCTGTGCTGTGCACCTGAAGCTGCAAGGGCTCCTGGCACAGGCAGGTGGGAGGCTCGAGGCTAAGACTTCAGAGGGAACAGGGGCCCCTGTGGGCACTCATTTCCATGCTCTAGCTCTGCCTTCCTGCTCTGGCCACCAACAGGGAGCCGGGTGGAGGCAGAGCTTCCCCGCTGCTGAGCTGGGCAGAGTCGTGGGCCAGGAGCCTCATTTTCTTCAGTCCTCGGAGGTGGCCCGGAGGCCCCCGGAACCTCCTGCCACTGCCAGCCAGTGCTTCCTCCGGCTGAGAGCACCAGCCCGCTGTGTGCCCCCATGTACTGAGCTTCCAGAGTGTCGCCTCTGGCTAAGGGAAGCTGAGGGCAAGGCTTCTTCCTGAGGCTTGGAGGAGACCTTTCACCTGAGGTGTTGGGGAGAGGGCCTCCACCCAAAGTAGTCAGGGACTTTGGGCCTCCAATTGTGCCAGTCCTGTGGAGGCGACTAGGAAGCAAGGTGCCCTGTTCGGGAGAGAGAGCCAAGATGGAAGGGAAGGGATGGGAAGGGCTCTTCCATGGAAGCCTTGTCCCTGTCCCTGTGCACAAAACGTCCGCAGTTCTGTTCTGCTGCATCCTGGGCTCATTGGAGCCCTTGGGTGTGCGCCTCCCCATCAGGTTCTGGGCCTGGGGGGGTGCAGAGAGGAGCCCTGAGCCCCTTCTCAGGTCCTGCGTGTGTCTCACCTTCCTGGTGCTTGGTCCGAGGGCTGATGTATTTGGAAGTTTTATTTAAGCTGTTGTATTGTTAAAATGTCATCTTTGTATGTGTTTGGATACAAATCGGCATTTTAGGGGTCAGAAGCAGGGGAGAGAACCGTGGGGTATGTGGTGCTGGGGCCATGTCCACCGAAACAAACCAGACTCATCCTTAGCGCCTAGGACCCATTCCTTCGGATGCAGGGCCATTTTCCTTTCTTTCTTTCCTTCTATTTCCTTTGCCTTTTTCTGAGATAGGACTTGCTCTGTTGTGCAGGCTGGAGTGCAGTGGGGACAATCATGGCTCACTGCCGCCCTTGACCTTCCTGGGGCTCTCTCCATCTGCCTGCCTCAGCCTCCTGGAAGCTAGGACTACAAGTGTGTGCACACCACTTTGGCTTTTTTTGTTTTTTTTTGTAGAGACGGGGTCTCACTATGTTGTCGAGGCTGGTCTTGAGCTCCTGGCCTCAAGGGATCCTCCCACCTATGGCACCCAAGTGCTGGGATTACAGGTGTGAGCCACCATGCCTGGCCTCAGTTTTCTTTTTCATTAAACATTTCCATATGATAGAGAGAGGTACTAAAAGATGTCATTTCTAATGTGGCTTTAGGGAGACCATAGATCTTTTCGGCCCACGCAGGTATCCCGATTATGAACACCTGATACAGAGGACCTGGGATCTGGGCATCCCCTAATATTAGCCCTGGGGCGTCTTGCCCATCGACGTGGTGTGCAGCCAGGTCCCCCTGGGTTTCTGCCTTTGCAGAGCGCGATGGAGGGTTGCCCACGAGCTGCTTCTCTGTCTGTGTCCGGGCTGTTCCTGCTTCCCAATAGAGGCCGAGAGTGGACTGCGCCCCGTTACTCACGTCAGTAGGCCTCTCGCACGGTTGCCCAGGTGCCAGCGATGGCAGCTCTTCCCAGCCGCCCTGTGCTCCAGTGGCTCTCACATCTGTCCTCGTCTGGCCTTGTTGGCGGGGCTGACGCTGTCTGGGGGACTCCGGGGGACTGTGTGGATGAGCTTCATCCTGTCTGCATCCTGTTTCCACTTTGTATCATTTTTCTCACTTTCCAGTCTCTGTTGTCCGTTCCTGCCCCAGCCATCGTTGAGGGAGGGGCCATCAGCTGGCCTGAGGCACTGCTCTAGCCTGCCCCCCACCCCACGCCCTCGGGTAAGAGCTGCCGAGGCAGTGGCCTTGCCGCGCTTTCTCCCACCAGGTACAGAGAGGGAATAAATGGTAATGGATTGATCGGGCACTCTTTGAGCGTGTTAGGTTGGCAAAACTAACTGCTTCCTCGTTGCTTCATTGTGGGCCCAGACTGCACTTGCCGTGGGTTTCTCTGTGGCGCTCAGAGGAGCCAGACGAGGAGGCACCTGTTCCAGCTGAGTGCTTAAGAAGCCGACCTCTGCCCCCCCTGCCCCTGCCTGCCCAGGTGTCATCAGATCTGTTTCCAAGCCCTGCTCCATCTCCTGACAGGCAGCTTTGTCCTTCTTTCAGATTCTGAACTCACAGACACTGATGTTTGTCCAGCCTCCAAGCAGGGGTCTGCTCAGTGGTTATGCACTTGACGGGAAGGTGCAGGGCTCAGAGCAGTGCCAGGGCCTCCTGCGTGTGAGGGGCATCATGGTGGAGGATTCCCCCTGCGGGCTGGAGCCAGAGTCAGGGGTGGCCACGGGAAACAAGCGCATCTTCCTGGACAGTGGAGCCTTTGGGTGAACGGGGTGAGATCCATGAACTGGACTGTGAGACTGTGATGGAGAACGCTGGGTATCAAGCCAACCATGCCTGTAACGTGGACAGTTACACAGTGAAATGAACACTTCATTTGAGTTGTTAGAAAGTGTAAGCTGTTGCTCACCCTGTAATCCCAGTACTTGGGAGGCCGAGGCGGGTGGATCACCTGAGGTCAGGAGTTCACGACCAGCCGGTCAACGTGGTGAACCCCATCTCTACTAAAAAAAAAATACAAAAGTTAAATCGTGGTGGCTCATGCTATAACCCCAGCTACTCAGGAGGCTGAGGCGGGAGAATGCTTGAACCTGGAAGGTGGAGGGTTGCCAGTTGAGCCGAGACCACAAACATTGCACTCCAGCGGCTGGGCAACAGAAACCAAAACTGCATCTAAAAAAAAAAAAAAGAAAAAAGATAAGTGTAAGCTGTAAAGAAAGCTCCCATCACGAGTGGGCTGCTTTTCCTGGCTACCTGGTCCCACCCACAGGAGCCCTGGGGCTGTTTCTCCCCTTTGTTGGGGAGGGAGTCAGGGAGGCTTTGGTTTGGGGGCCCATGTAGAGGGCAGAGCACTGTGGCTCCCGGGGTTCAGCCTCTGAGACGTTGGACCCATCTGGGTGCACTCTGGTGGGCTGGTTCACTACCCATACTACATGATCAGAAAGGCACAAAGTAGAAAATGCTGTATCTTGTATTGCCTGAGAGTTTATTAAAGCATTTCCAGTATCATTAATATTAGAAGAAAACTAAATTGGTAGAATAGGATCAGCAATACAAATAAGCAGTTTACTGTAATTGGGAAAAACATATACTAATGATTTAATTGAGCCATACAGTTGGCAAGAAGCGGGAACGATTTTTATGATTGCTTTGATAATAAAGCAGAGACACGGACTGAGTATCACCAATGGCAAGACGAAATTAAAGAACATCCATTAAGTATCTGTTTCATTTAAAAAAAAGTTCGGGGTAATTTCACAGCTGTTCTGGCCAGTGAACAGGTTTAATACATTTAGGGTTGACGCTTAATATTAAATCTGTTTGAACATGGGGGTGCAGGCCTGACTAACTTGGGAAGGCAGCTCCTGCTGGCGTGAGTCTGTGCTGTTGTTGATTGCCCTGAGGAATATGGAGATCCCAGCCCTCGGCGGAAGCAGAGCCCTTGGCCCTAGGGAGCTGTATGTGATCTGTATCACTCTGTTGGCTTTGGGGCCTGAGCACCTGGGACTGTGTTGCCCTGGCTCCCGAAGCCCAGTGAGCAGTCTCAGCTGCTGGAGTGTGTGTGTGTGACGTGGAACTGGGCTGGGGGGCGGTGACTTCAGTCACTCTGGCTTGAGTCTATTTTAGGGGATCTCTCGCCTAGGAGGTTTTGCAGCCTCCTCCCCTAGGGGACATTTGGCAGTGTCTGGAGACAGTTTTGGTTGTCACATCTGGGGGCGTGGTACTGGCCTGTAGTAGTTTGAAGCCAGGGTTGCCACTGAACATTCTACAGCATATGGGATAATGAATCGTCTGTCACAAGATGCCATTGGTACCTAGGGTGAGAAGCCCTCTTGTCATTAAGTCCAGGAGATGAGCATTTATTTAGCATTAGAAGTAAATGGCACTGCATCTGCCCAGTATGGATTTTTGTTCTACTCCACAGTCGTGGAACTTAAATACGTAATTTTTGAAAACATCTTGGGACAAGTTACATACATCATTTACCCAGCTTGGGGGTGAGGAAATTGAAACCAGCTTCATTTACATCTTTTTTTTGGCATGTGGAAATTTAAATGTACCTTTATCCTCGGGCCTTTTCCTTTCTTTTCACTCTTCTCCATCTCTTTCAAGATTTGAAAAATGGGTTTCGATTCCCCAGAACTTTTTACATTTTCCACAGCCAGAGCGTGTTTTGCATGCAGAGTAGTTTCGCAGATAACAAAGAGGCATGTTTGTGTTGTGTAGTGACTACATTAAAAAGAAAGGATATTGCTGAATTGTAAATTGCAATTTTTTATAAGAATATGGCTAAAACGAAGCGCTGGAGTGCAGAGTCATTTTGGTCTTTCACTTGGGCATAGCTTCAGCTCGCCCTGGCGGTGTTTATTACACATTGGTAGTGATGAGGCAAGGCGGGTCCGCGGGAGGGTCAGCTTCGCGCGATCTCTTGGTTCCTAGACGGTTTCCTTCCTCAGAGCATCGCGTGTACGTCACGTGTTCAGGTGACAGCTCAGTCACCATAAATACACTTTAAACATCCTGATGTGTGTGTTGTGTGTGGGATGCTGTTGTTTCAGTCACTGCCAGTCATTTTCTCAGCTATCAGGACGTGAACCCGTGTTTGCTCCTCGCATCTGGGAGGCGCTGCTGAGGGGTGACCTCGATCTGCAGGAAGTGTGCGCTGTGTACGGGAACATTTAAACCGGGCGTCCCTCGTTTTCTGAGATGGGACGTGAAGGCCGAGTGGAGATCGGTAGGCAGCAATGCCTTTGAAGTTGGGGACAAAGCGGGAAAGAATCCATGTGAACAAGCAGTTTAGGCAATTTATTTGTGTGTGTGTTTCCAGCTTTTAAATATTAAAAAAAAGTTTCAACTGTGATAAGAAACACCTAACAAAATTAACCATCTTAACCATTTGTTAGTGTGCAGTTCAGTAGTGTTAATTATATTCACATGGTTGTGCACCCAATTTCTAGAATTTTTTTCATTCTTGCCAAAACTGAAACTATTAATAATACACCCATTCAAATAGCTATATTCGATTAGACTTTTTTAAAGGCAGAGTGGTTCTTCTAAAACACAAGTTTTACTGTCAGTCCCGTGGTGAACTCAAATGTTTGCTAACTGTTAGAGGGAAAGATGGGAAAAAAAACAAATGTTATACATACAATAACTATTAGATTACCACATATATAACATATGTCTGTATATTATCAATATGGAATACATAGTAAATAGTATATTTATAACCATATGTATAATTTAATGTAAATGTATTATTAAATACTACATTATATTATATATATAAGCTTAAATGTTGCATAGACGTGTGGCGTGGCATATGCATATCCTTGATTTACCCAAAGACGCGGGTCATTGCAGAGGCTCGCGCATTTCTGCAGTGGTATTTCTTCTATTCCTCTGGTCCCAGATCTCAGAACTGACTGTTGCTGTTTCTTTCTCTGAATGAATGGAGCCTCATGAGGGCCCTCTTGGCTCTGGCACCCATGGGCCCACGCCGCATCCCCGACCCCAGGTCCCATCCCCTTTTTCGTGCACGCCATCCCAGCCCCGTGGAGTCTTGGTGCCCCCGGCTGGATGGCAAGCTGGCCACACTCTACCACAGGCCAGATGGAGCCTGCAGTCTGCATCCTCTTCTCCCCGAGTCACCCCGCAGCCAGGTCCGGAGCATTCCACTGTCTCCCTATCCCACTGTCGGTGTCTGGGTGCAGGTGCTGAGCCTGGCTGGGTGTTCTTCTTTCCTTTGTTTCCTGTGACCCTGTGGGGAGTGTGACCCCGTGGTAAGGCAGGGGCTGCTCTCTGGCCTTCCCAGTGGAGAGAATGAGCAAGGGGCCCTGGCAGCCGAGTGGGGCTTGGAGAAAGGGCGCTTACCCCAGCCTGGGGCTCCTCGGGGCTGCCAGGGGGATGGTACCCAGCCTGGGTCTGAAGATAGGGTAAGATGACTGGGCCACTGAGGTGGGGGCTGTGGGGAGCGCCAGGGAGGCCCTGCCAGGAGCCGGTGCCCTGAGAGCAGGGTGGGCACTGGGCCAGCTCAGGCCAAGGGGACCTGCCAGACCCCTCCTGGGAACTTGGACCTCCTTGGGTAGGAAGGAGCAGACCTTGATGGGGCTGGGCTGGGGCTGCGCTTGAGGGACTGGAGGGTGACAGGCAGAAGCGGGCAGTGGCTCCACAACGGGTGGATGGGGTGAGTCTTGGTGTCTGTCAGTGATTGCCAGTGTGCCCAGCGTCATCACATGCTCTGCCTTCTCCTGGCATCGGCCTGGCGCATCTCCCTGGGGCTCACCCACCTGCGCGGGAGCCAGCACTTGCAGGGGCCCACCTTCCTGGGTTGGTCACCTGGCTTCCTTCCTCTCCACCCCCAGCGCCCACTCCCCTCTGGCTGGACTCTCCCTCTGTCCTTGGAGGAACAGCTTTTCTTGGTGGCCTCCGCCCCCAGCTCCTGCCTTCCCAGAGT
>NW_022097099.1:0-33437 GCF_006542625.1 Nomascus leucogenys | reverse complement strand
AGAATGGAATGAATGGAATGGAATGGAAAGAATGGAATGGAATGGAATGGAATGGCGTGGGGAGTGGAGTGGAGTGGAGTGGAATGGAATGGAATGGAATGGAATGGAAATGAATGGAATGGAATAGTGAAATAAAATGTGAGCTGATGTACTTCCCTGGAATCCAGCCAGGGTGACAGATTGAGGGCTTGTTGAAAGAAAGGAATAGAAAATCATACTGTGGAGTGGAATGGAATGGAACGGAATGGAATGGAATGGAATCAAATGGAATGGAATGGTTAAATAAAATGTGAGCTGATATTGTGCCACTGCAATCCAGCCAGGGTGACAGATAAAGAACTTGTTGAAAGAAAGTAATAGAATCGAATAGTCTGGAATGGAATGGAATTGAGAGCAATGGAAGAGAATGGAATGGAATGGAAAGAATGGAATGGAATGGAATGGAATCGAATGTAACAGTGAAATGAAATGTGAGCTGACATTGTGTCACTCCAACCATCCAGGGTGACCGATTGAGAACATGTTGAAAGAAAAGAAGAGAAGAGAATAGTGTGGATTGCAATTGAATGGAATGGATTGGAGTGTAATGGAACCGAATGGAAATGAATGGTATAGAATTGAGTGGAATGGAATGGAACTGAATGGAATGGAAAAGGAATGGAATGGAATGAATGGAATGGAAATGAATGGAATGGAATTGGAATGGAATGGTGGAATGGAATAAAGAATGTATGGAATGGGAAATGGTTTAAAGTAATGTGAGCTGACTTGTGCCACTGCAATCCACCAGGGTGACATACTGAGAATTGTTGAAAGAAAGGAATAGAATAGAATTGTGGGAACGGAATGGAATGGAATGAAATGGAATGGAATGGAATGGAATGGAATGGAATGGATGGGATGGAATCAATGGAACGAATGGAACAGAACGGAATAGAATGGAATGGAGTGATGGAATGCAGTGGAAGGAGTGGAATGGAATGTAATGTGGAAATAAAATGTGAGCTGAAATGGTGCCATGCAATACTGCCCGGCGATAGATTTAGAACTTGTTTTAAAGAAAAGAATAGAATAGAATAGTGTTGCATGTAAAGGAATGGATTGAATGGAGTGGGAAAGAAATGGAATCGAATGGAAAGGGAAGTAAAATGTGAGCTGACATTGTGCACTGCAATCCAGCCAGGGTGAAGATTTAGAACTTGTTTAAAGAAAGGAATAGGATAGAATAGTGAGGAACTGCATGGAGTGGAGTGGAATGAATGGAACATAAGGAATGGAATAGAGTAAAATGGAAAGGATTGGAATGGAATTGATTGGAAGGAATGGAAGGAATGGTAATGGAATGGAAAGTCATGTATTGCTATGGATCGGAATGGAATGGAGTGAATGACATTGAATGAGTGGAATGGAATGGAAAGGAATGGAATGGAATGGAATGGATTGGAATGGAATGGAATGGAATGGAATGGAATGGAATGAATGGAATGAATGGAATGGAAAGGAATGGAATGGAATGGATTGGAGTGGAATGGAATGAATGGAATGGTGAAATGAATTGTGAGCTGATAATGTGCAACTGAATCCAGCCAGAGGGACAGACGGAGATGTTTGTTGAAAGAAGGAAGAGGATAGAATAGTGTGGAATGGAATGGAAAGAATAGAATGGAATTGATTGTAATTGAATCAAATTGAAGGGGTGCAATGGCAAGAAATGGAACGGAAAGGAATAAAATGGAATGGAATAGTGAAATAAAATGTGAGCTGACACTGAGGAACTGCAATCCAGCCAGGGTGAGAGATTGAGAATTTATTGTAAGAAAGGAATAGAATAGAATATTTGGAATGGATGGAATGGAATGGAATGGATTGAATTGAATGAATGGAATGCAGTTAGGGCAATGGAACGGAATGGAACTGTATGGAACAAAATGGAATGGAATTGGAATGGAATGGAATGGAATGGAATGGAATGGTGATGGATGACGTAAAAGAAAATGTAAGCTGACCATTGTGGAACTGCATCCAGCAAGGGTGACAGATTGAGAACTTGTTGAAACAAAGGAATGAATGGAATGGAATGGAATGGAATGGATGGGAATGGAATGAATGGATGAATGAAATGGAGTGGAATGATTGGAGTTCAATGGAATGGAGTGGATGAAATGGAAGGAATGGAATGGAATGGCATGGCAGGGAATGGAATGGAATGTAACGTTGAAATATAACGGAGTTGCATTCTGCACTGCCAATAAATCCAAGGTACATTTGAGAACTTTCTGAAAGAAAGGAATAGAAAGAACAGTGTAGATTGGAAGGGAATGGGATGGAACGAATGAAATGGAAGGAAAGGAGTGGAATGGAATTGAATGGAACGGAATGGATGAAATGGAATGGAATGGATGGAATGGAATGGATGGAATGGAGTGAAGTTGAACATAATAGAAGAGAATGGAATGAAATCGATTGGAATAGAATTGAATGGAATGAATGGAATAGAATGAAATGGAATGGAATGGAATGGAGGGGAATGGAATGGAATGGTAATGAATGTAATGGAAAAGTGAAACAAATGTGAGCTGCTATTCTGCCACTGAATACGGCCAGGGTGACAGATTGAGAGCTGTTGAAAGAAAGCAATGGAATAGCATAGTGTGGAATGGAATGGAATGGAATGGAATGGAATGGAATGGAATGGAATGGGGAAATAAAATGTGAGCGGATATTGTGCCACTGCAATCCAGCCAGGGTGACAGATTGAGAATTTGTTGAAAAAAGGACTAGAAACGAATAGGTGGATTGGAATGATGGAATGGAATGGAATGGAATGGAATGGAATGGAATGGAATGGATGGAAAGGTGAAATAAAATGTGAGCTGATATTGTGCCACTGCAATTCATAGAGGGTGAGAGATGAGAACCTGTGGAAGAAAGGAAGATAATAGGATAGTGTGGAATGCAATGGAATGGAATGGAATGGAATGGAATGGAATGGAATGGAATGGAATGGAATGGATTGGGTGTAATGGAACAGAATGGAAATGAATGGAATGGAATGCAATGGAAAGGAATGTAATTGGAATGGAATGGAAAAGATGGAATGGAATGGAATGGATGGTGAAAGAAAATGTGAGCTACACTGTGCCACTGAAATCCAGCCAGGGTGACTATTGAGAATTGTTGAAACAAGGGAGTAGAATAGAATGTGTGCAATGTAATGAATGGAAAGGAATGGAATGGAATGGAATGGAATGGAATGGAATGAATGGAAGGGAATGGAGTGCAATGGAATGGAATGGAATGAAATCGAATGAAATGGCATGGAGTGGAAAAGAAAGGAATGGAATGAATGGTGTAACAAAATGCGAGCCGATATTGTGCCACTGAAATCCAGCCAGGGTGACAGAGGGTGATAGATTGAGAACATGTTGAAAGAAAGGAGTAGAATAGAGTAGTTTGGAATGGAATGGAATGAAATGCAATGGAGTGCAATGGAACGGAGTTGAACAGAAAGTAATGAAATGGAATGGAAGGGAATGTAATGAATGGAAAGGAATGGAATGGAATGGTGAAATGAAATTTGAGCTGACACTGTACAACTGCAATCCTACAAGGGTTACATATTGTGAACTTGTTGAAAGAAAGGAATAGAATAAAAGAGTGTGGAATGGAAAGGAGTGGAATGGAAGGGAATGGAATGGAATGGAATGGAATGGAAGGAACGAATAGAATGGAATGAATGGAATAGATGGAGGAATGGAATGGATGGAATGTAAGGAATGGAATGGAATGGAGAACATCACGTGGAATGGAGTGAAATGTCATGGAATGGAATGGAATGGAATGGAATGCAATGGAAAGGAAGGGAATGGAATGGAATGACATGGAAAGGAAGGGAATGGAATGGAAAGGAATTTAATGGGAAGTAAAAAGTAAGCTGACATGTGGACTGCAATATAACAGGGTGAAGTTTGAGAAGTTATGAAATAAGAATGGAATGGAATGGAGTGCAATTGAATATAATAGAAGAGAATGGAATGAAATCGAATTGAAAAGAATTGAACGGAATTGAATGGAATAGAATGAAATGGAATGGAATGGAATGGAATGATGGAATGGAATGGAATGGAAATGAATGGAATGGAACCGTGAAATAAAATTGAGCTGATATACTTCCACTGCAATCCAGCCAGGGTGACAGATTGAGATCTTGTTGAAAGAAAGTAATAGAGTAGCATACTGTGGAATGGAATGGAATGGAACCAAATGGAATGGAATGAAATGAAATGGAATGGAATGGTTAAATAAAATGTGAGCTGATATTGTGCCACTGCAATCCAGCCAGGGTGACAGATAAAGAACTTGTTGAAAGAAAGTAATAGAATCGAATAGTCTGGAATGGAATGGAATGGAGTGCAATGGAAGAGAATGGAATGGAATGGAATGGAATAGAATGGAATGGAATGGAATGGAATGGAATGGAATGAACAGTGAAATAAATTGTGAGCTGACATTGTGTCACTGCAATGCACACAGGGTGACCGATTGAGAACTTGTTGAAAGAAAGGAAGAGAAGAGAATAGTGTGGAATGCAATAGAATGGCAAGGAATGGAGTGTAATGGAACCGAATGGAAATGAATGGAATGGAATGGAATGGAATGGAATGGAATGGAATGGAATGGTACGGAATGGAATGGTTAAAGTAAATGTGAGCTGACATTGTGCAACTGCAATACAGCCAGGGTGACATATTAAGAATTGTTGAAACAAAGCAGTAGAATAGAATAGTGTGGAATGTAAGGAAATGGAAAAGAATGGAAAGCAATGGAATGGAATGGAATGGAGTGCAATGGAACGGAAAGGAACGGAACGGAATGAAATGGAATGGAATGGAGTGGAAAGAATGGAATGGAATGAAACGGAGTAACAAAATATGAGCTGACATTATGCTACTGCAATCCAGAAAGGGTGACAGATTGAGAACATGTTGAAAGAAAGGAGTAGAATAGAATAGTTTTGAGTGGAATGGAATGAAATGGAATGGAATGCAATGGAACTGAATTGACCAGAAAGTAATCAAATGGTATGGAAAAGAATGGAATGAATGGAATGGAATGGAATGCAACAGAATGGAATGAAACGGTGAAATGAAATATGAGCTGACATTGTGCCACTGCAATCCTACAAGGGTTACAGATTGAGAACTTGTTGAAAGAAAGGAATAGAATAAAATAGTGAATGGAATGGAATGGCATGGAATGGAATGGCATGGAATGGAATGGCATGGAATGGAATGGAATGGATGGCGTGGAGTGGATTGGAATGGAATGCAATGGAATGGAATAGAATGGAATAGAATGGAATTGGTTGCAAAGAAAAGAATGGAACAGAATGGAATGGAATGGAGTGGAATGGAATGGAATGGAATGGAATGGAATGGAATGGATGGATTGAATGGAAGGGAATGGATTGGAATGGAATGGAATGGAAAGGAAGGGTGAAATAAAATGTAGGGTGATACTGCAAAACTGAATTCCAGCCAGGGTGACAGATTGAGAAATTGTTGAATGGAAGGAATAGAATAGATTAGTGGGGAAATGAAAGGAATGGAATGGAATGGAATGAAATGGAATGAATGGAATGGAATGGTGAGCAACATGCGGAATGGAATTAAATGGAATTGAATGGAATGGAATGGAATCGAATCGAATTTATTGGAATGGAACTGTGAAATAAAATGTGTGCTGAATTTTGCCACAGCAATCCAGACAGCGTGACAGACTCAGAACTTATTGAAAGAAAGTAATATAATAGAACAGTGTGGAATCGAATGTAATGGAATGGAATGGAATGAAATGGAATGGAATGGAGTGCAAGGGAATGGAATGGAATGGAAAGGAATGGAATGGAATGGAATGGAACAGTGAAATAAAATGGGAGCTGACATTGTGCCACGCAATCCATCCAGGGTGACACATTGAGAACTGGTTGAAAGAAAGGAATAGAATAGAATCGTGTGGAGTGGAAAGGAATAGAATGAAATGGACTGAATGGAATGAGTGGAATGGAATGGAATGGAGTGCAATGGAATGGAATGGAATGGAATGGAATGAAATGGAATGGAGTGCATCGGAACAGAATGGAACGGAATGGAATGGAATAGAATGGAATGGAATGGATTGGAATGGAAAGGGAAAATAAAATGTGAGCTGACATAGTGCCAATGCAATGAAACCAGGGTGAGAGATTGATAACTGTTGCAAGATAGGAATAGATAGAATAGTGTGGAATGGAATGGAATGGAATAGAATGGAATGGAATGGAAATGGAATGGAATGGAATGGAATGGAATGGAATGAATGGAGTTCAATGGAACAGAATGGAACGGAATGGAATGAACTTGAATGGAATGGAATGGAATGCAATGGAATGGATTGGAAAGGAAAGGGGAAATAAAATGTGAGCTGACATAGTGCCACTGCAATCCAACCAGGGTGAGAGATTGAGAACTTGTCGCAAGATAGGAATAGAATAGAATAGTGTGGAATGGAAGGGAATGGAATGGAATGGAAAGGAACAGAATGGAACGGAACGGAGCAGAATGGAATGCAATGCAATGGAATGGAAAGGAGTGGAGTGGAATGGAGTGGAGCGAATGTGAAGGAATGGAATGCAGTGTAGTGGAAAGGAATTTAGTGGAGAAGTGTGGATTGAGTTGTATGGAATGGAATGGAATGGATTCGAGTTTAGTGGAGTGGATTATAGTGGAAAAGAATAGACTGGAATGGAATGGAATGGAACAGAATGGAATGGAATGGAATGGAATGCAGTGAATTGCAGTGAAGTGGATTGGAGTAGAATGGAATGGAATGGAGAGGAATGGAATGGAATGTAATACATGGAATGGAATGCGATGCAGTGGATTGGAGTGGAGGCGCATGGAGGTGATGGAATGCATTGGAATGGAATGGAATGGAATGGAACGGAACAGAAAAGAATGGAATGAGTGGAATGCTATCGAATGCAATGGAATGGAAATTAATGGAATGGAATGTAAAAACTTCAATGGATGCAGTGGAGTGAATGGAGAAGTAAGGATGGAAGGAGTGCAGTGGAATGAAGTGGAATGGAATGGAATGGATGGAATGGAATGGAATGGAATGGAATGGAATGGAATGGAATGGAATGGAATGGACTGTAGTGGAAGCCAATTGGAAGGAATGTAATCCACTGGATTGGAGAGCAATGTACTGGCGAAGGGTGGATTGAATTTAACAGAATGGAATGGAATATACTCGAGTGGAATGGAGTGGTTTACAGTGGAAAAGAATAGAATGGAATGGAATGGAATGAATGAATGGAATGGAATGGAATGGAATGGAAAAATTGCTGTGCAGCACATTGGAGTGAAATGGAGAAGAAAGGAAGGGAGTGGAGGGGAGCGGAATGGAGTAGAATGGAATTGAAAAGAAAAGAATGGAATGGAAGGAATGGACTGGAATGTAGGCGAATGTGAAGGAATGGAACGGAGTGGAGTGGTGAGGAGTGGAGTGGAGAAGAGTGGATTTGAATAGAATGGAATGGAATGGATTGGAGTGGATTCCAGTGGAAAAGAATGGAATGGAATGGAATGGAATTAATGGAATGGGATGGAATGGAATGGAATGGAACGGAATGCAGTGGCATGGAACAGAATGGAGTGGAATGAACGGAGTGGAATGGAGTGGAATGGAACGGAATGGAATGGAATGGAATGGAATGGAATGGAATGGAATGGAATGGAATGCAATGGAAAGGAGTGGAAAGGAATGGATGCGATTCGGAAGGCATGGAACGCAGTGGAGTTGAGAGGAGTGCAGTGGACAATAGTGGATTTAAATAGAAAGGAATGGAATGTATTGGAGTGGAGTGGAGAGGATTCCAGTGAAAAGAAGGGAAGGGAATGGAATGGAGTGGAATGTAAAGGAATGGAATTGAATGGAATGGAAAAAAGTGGATGGGAGTGTACTAGAGTGGAATGGAGAAGGATGGAAGGGAGTGGGGTTGAGTGGAAAAGAGTGGAATGGAATGGAATGCAATGCAATGGAATGGAATGGAGTGGAATGGAATGGAAGTGAATGGGAACTAATGGAATTCAGTGGAGTGGAGAGGAGTGGAGTGGGAATAGTGTATTTGAATGGAATGGAATGAAATGGATTGGATTGGAGTGGAGTGGGTTCTACGGGAAAAGAATGCAATGTAATGTAAAGTAATGGAATGGAATGGAAAGGAATGGAAAGGAATGGAATGGAAGGGAATGGAATGGAATGGATTGAAATGGAGTTGAATGGAAAGGAAAAGGAATGAAATAAAGTGCAGTGGAGTGCAGTGGAGTGGAATGGAGAAGAAAGGAAGGAATTGGAGAGAATTGGAATGGAGTCTAATGGAATGGAGTGGAATGGAATGGAATAGAAAGCAATGGAAAGGAATGGAATGGAAAGGAATGGAATGGAATGAATGGAATGGAATAGAGTGGACTGGAATGGAGGCGAAAGGGAAGGAATGCAATGCAGTGGAGTGGAGAGGAGCAGAGTGGAGAATAGTGGATTTGAATGGAATGGAAAGTAATGGAATGGATTAGAGTCGTGTGGAGTGGATTCTAGTTGAAAAAAATGGAAGGAATGGAATGGAAAGGAATGGAATTGAATGGAATGGAATGGAGTGGACTGGAATGGGGTGAATGGGAAGGAATGCAATCCAGTGGAGTGGAGAGGAGTGGAGTGGATTGCAATGGAATGGAATGCAAGGGATTGGAATGGAATGCAATGGAATGGAATGGGATGGAAGGGAATGGAAATGAATGCAATGCAATGGAATGGAATGGAGTGGATTCGACTGGAATAGAAGAGAATGGGAAGTAATGGAATGCAGTGGAGTGGAGAGGAGTGTAGTGGAGAAGAGTGGATTTGAATTGATTGCAATGAAATGCAATGGAATCAAACGGAATGGAATGAAGTGGACTGGAGTGTGGTGGATTGGAGTGGAATGGAATGGAATGTAAAGTAATGGAAAGAAATGTAATACAATGGAACGAAATAAAAAGGAATGGAATGGAATGGAATAGAATGGAATGGAATGGAATGGATGAATGGAATGGAATGGAATGGAATGGAATGGAAAGGAGTAGCGTGCAGTTTATTGGAATTGAATGGATTGGAGAGGAGTGTAGTGGAGTGGAGGGGAAAGGGAAGGAATGGATTGAAGTGAAGTGGATTGGAGTGGAATGGAGGGGAATCGATTGGATTCAGCTGGATTGGAATGGAATGGACTACAATGGAATGGAATGGAATGCAGTGGTTGGAGGGGAGTTTCATGCGGGAATGGATAGGAATGGAATGGAATGATATGGAACGGAACCGAACAGAACACAACGGAAGAGAGTGCAACGGAATGTAATGGAATGCAATGGAATGGAATGGCAAAATTGTACTGGAGTGCAGTGGAGTTGAATAGAAAAGAAAGGAAGAGAGTGGAGTGGAGTGGAATGCAGTGGAATGGAATGGAATGGAATGGAATGGAAAGGAAAGGAATGGAGTTGACTTTAACTGAGGCGAATGGCAATTAATGGAATGCAGAGGAGTGGAGAGGGGTGGAGTGGAGAAGAGTGGATTTGAATGGAATTTAATGGAATGGAATGGAGTGGACTGGAGAGGAGTGGTCTGGATTCTAGTGGAAAAGATTGTAATGGAATGGAATGGAATGGAATGGAATGGAATGGAAAAAAAGTGCTGTGGAGTGCAGTGGAGTGGAATGGAGAAGAAAGGAAGCAGTGGAGTGGAGTTGAATGGACTGGAATGGAAAGTAGTGGAATGGAATGGAATGGAATGGAGTGAATGGAATGGAGTGGAATGGAATGGCATGTCATGGAATGGAATGTAAAGGAATAGAATGGAATGCAATCAAATGGAATGAAATGGAAAGGAATGGAATAAAATGGAATGGAATGGAGTGGACTGGAATGGAGGCAAACGGGAAGGAATGAAATGCAGTTGAGTGGAGAAGAGTGGAGTGGAGAAAAAGTGCACTTGAATTTAATGGAAAGAATTCAATGGAAGGGTTGTAATGAAATGGAATGCAGTGGATTGGAGTGATGTTGCATGGACAGGAATGGAATGGAATAGAATGGAATGGAATGGAATCAAAAGGAATGGAATGAATGGAATTAAATGGAATGGAATGGAAAAAAGTGCGGTGGGGTGCATTGGGAGTGGAATGCAGAAGAAGGAAGGGAGAGGAGTGCAGTGCAACGGAGTGGAATTGAATGCAACGGAACACAGAGGACTGGAATGGAGGCGAATGATAAGGAATGGAATGCAGTGGAGTGGAGAGGAGTGGAGTGGAGAAGAGTGGATTTGAATTGAATGCAATGGAATGGAATGGAATGGAATGGATTAGAGAGGAGTGGAATGGATTCCAGTGGAAACGAATAGAATGGAATGAAATGGAATAGAATGGAATGGAATGGAATGGAATCGACTGGAATGGAATGGAATTGACAGGAATGGAATAGAATCGACTGGGAATGGAATGGAATGGAAAGAATGGAATGGAATGGAATGGAATAGAACGGAATGGAGTGGATTGGACGGGAATGGGTGCGAATGGGAAGGAATGGAACGCAGTGGAGTGGGGAAGAGAGATATGATTTGAATGGAATGCATGGAATGGATTGGAGTGGAGTGGATTCTAGTGGAAAAAAATGCAATGGAATGGAATTTTATAGAATGAAATGGAATGGAATGGAATGGCGAGGAATGGAATAGAATGGAATGGAATGGAATGGAGACCATCACGTGGAATGGAGTGGAATGGAATGGAATGGAAGGGAAGGGAATGGAATGGAATGAATGGAATGGAATGGAATGGAATGGAATTGTGAAATGAAATTTGAGCTGAATTGTGCAACTGCAATCTACAAGGGTTACATATTGAAGAATGTTGAAAGAAAGGAATAGAATAAAAGAGTGTGGAATGGAAAGCAATGGAAAGGAATGGAATGGAATGACATGGAAAGGAAGGGAATGGAATGGAAAGGAATTGACGGTGAAGTAAAAAGTAAGCTGACATTCTGGAACTGCAATATAATCATTGTGACAGTTTGAGAAGTTGATGAAATAAGAATGGATGGAATGGAGTGCAATTGAACATAATAGAAGAGAATGGAATGAAATCGAATTGAAAAGAATTGAATGAATTGAATGGAATGATGGAATGAATGGAATGGAATGAATGGAATGGAATGGAATAGAATGGAATGAAGGAATGGAATGGCGTGGAGTGGAGTGGAGTGAATGGAATGAAGGATGGAAAGAATGAATGGAATGGAATGGCGTGGAGTGGAGTGGAGTGGAATGGAATGGAATGGAATGGAATGGAAATGAATGGAATGGAACAGTGAAATAAATGTGAGCTGATGTACTTCCACTGGAATCCAGCCAGGGTGACAGATTGAGGGCTTGTTGAAAGAAAGGAATAGAAAAGCATACTGTGGAGTGGAATGGAATGGAACGGAATGGAATGGAATGGAATCAAATGGAATGGAATGGTTAAATAAAATGTGAGCTGATATTGTGCCACTGCAATCCAGCCAGGGTGACAGATAAAGAACTTGTTGAAAGAAAGTAATAGAATCGAATAGTCTGGAATGGAATGGAATTGAGAGCAATGGAAGAGAATGGAATGGAATGGAAAGAATGGAATGGAATGGAATGGAATCGAATGTAACAGTGAAATAAAATGTGAGCTGACATTGTGTCATCCAACCATCCAGGTGACCGATTGAGAACATGTTGAAAGAAAAGAAGAGAAGAGAATAGTGTGGATTGCAATTGAATGGAATGGATTGGAGTGTAATGGAACCGAATGGAAATGAATGGTATAGAATTGAGTGGAATGGAATGGAATTGAATGGAATGGAAAGGAATGGAATGGAATGGAATGGAATGGAATGGAATGGAATGGAATGGAATGGTTAAAGTAAATGTGAGCTGACATTGTGCCACTGCAATCCAGCCAGGGTGACATACTGAGAACTTGTTGAAAGAAAGGAATAGAATAGAATGTGTGGAACGAATGGAATGGAATGGAATGGAATGGAATGGAATGGAAATGGATGGAATGGGATGGGATGGAATGCAATGGAACGGAATGGAACAGAACGGAATAGAATGGATGGAGTGGAATGGAATGCAGTGAATGGAGTGGAATGGAATGTAATGGTGAAATAAAATGTGAGCTGAAATGGTGCCATTGCAATACTGCCAGGGCGATAGATTTAGAACTTGTTTAAGAAAGAATAGAATAGAATAGTGTGCAATGTAAAGAATGGAATTGAATGGAGTGGAAAGAATGGAATCGAATGGAAAGGTGAAGTAAAATGTGAGCTGACATTGTGCCACTGCAATCCAGCAGGGTGAATTAGAACTTGTTTAAAGAAAGGAATAGGATAGAATAGTGAGGACTGCATGGAGTGGAGTGGAATGGAATGGAACATAATGGAATGGAATGAGTAAAATGGAAAGGATTGGAATGGAATTGATTGGAAGGAATGGAAGGGAATGTAATGGAATGGAAAGTCATGTATTGCTATGGATCGGAATGGAATGGAGTGGAATGACATTGAATGAGTGGAATGGAATGGAAAGGAATGGAATGGAATGGAATGGAGTGGATGGAATGGAATGGAATGGAATGGAATGGAATGAATGGAATGGAAAGGAATGGAATGGAATGATTGGAGTGGAATGGAATGGAATGGAATGGTGAAATGAATTGTGAGCTGATAATGTGCAACTGAATTCCAGCCAGAGGACAGACGGAGAAGTTGTTGAAAGAAAGGAATAGAATAGAATAGTGTGAATGGAATGGAAAAGAATAGAATGGAATTGATTGTAATTGAATCAAATTGAAGGGGTGCAATGGCAAGAATGGAACGGAAAGGAATAAATGGAATGGAATGGTGAAATAAAATGTGAGCTGACACTGAGAACTGCAATCCAGCCAGGGTGACGATTGAGAATTTATGTAAGAAAGGATAGAATAGAATAGTTGGAATGGAATGGAATGGAATGGAATGGAATGGAATGGAATGGAATGGAATGCATGTAGGGCAATGGAACGGAATGAAACTGTATGGAAAATGGAATGGATGGATGGATGGAATGGAATGGAATGGAATGGAATGGATTGGAATGGAAGTAAAAGAAATGTAAGCTGACATTGTGGAACTGCAATCCAGCAAGTGTGACAGATTGAGAACTTGTTGAAACAAAGGAATGGAATGGAATGGAATGGATGGAATGGAATGGAAATGGAGTGGAATGAATTGGATTCAATGGAATGGAGTGGATGAAATGGAAAGGAATGGAATGGAATGGCATGGCAGGGAATGGAATGGAAGTAACGTTGAAATATAACGTGAGTTGACATTCTGACACTGCAATAAAGCAGGTAACATATTGAGAACTTTCTGAAAGAAAGGAATAGAAAGAACAGTAGATTGGAAGGAATGGAACGGAATCGAATGAAATGGAAAGGAAAGGAGTGGAATGGAATTGATGGAACGGAATGGAATGAAATGGAATGGAATGGGATGGAATGGAATGGAATGGAATGGAGTGAAGTTGAACATAATAGAAGAGAATGGAATGAAATCGATTGGAATAGAATTGAATGGAATTGAATGGAATAGAATGAAATGGAATGGAATGGAATGGAGGGGAATGGAATGGAATGGAATGAATGTAATGGACAGTGAAACAATGTGAGCTGCTATTCTGCCACTGCAATACAGCCAGGGTGACAGATTGAGGCTTGTTGAAAGAAAGCAATGGAATAGCATAGTGTGGAATGGAATGGAATGGAATGGAATGGAATGGAATGGAATGGAATGGAATGGAATGGGGAAATAAAATGTGAGCGGATATTGTGCCACTGCAATCCAGCCAGGGTGACAGATTGAGAATTTGTTGAAAAAAGGACTAGAACGAATAGTGTGGATTGGATGGAGTGGAATGGAATGGAATGGATGAATGGAATGGAAAGTGAAATAAAATGTGAGCTGACATTGTGCCACTGCAATTCAGAGAGGGTGAGAGATTGAGAACCTGTGGAAAGAAAGGAAGATAATAGGATAGTGTGGAATGCAATGGAATGGAATGGAATGGAATGAATGGAATGGAATGGAATGGAATGGAGTGTAATGGAACAGAATGGAATGAATGGAATGGAATGCAATGGAAAGGAATGGAATTGGAATGGAATGGAAAAGATGGAATGGAATGGAATGGAATGGTGAAAGAAAATGTGAGCTGACACTGTGCCACTGAAATCCAGCCAGGGTGACATATTGAGAATTGTTGAAACAAGGGAGTAGAATAGAATAGTGTGCAATGTAATGGATGGAAAGGAATGGAATGGAATGGAATGGAATGGAATATGGAAGGGATGGAGTGCAATGGAATGGAATGGAATGAAATCGAATGAAATGGCATGGAGTGGAAAAGAAAGGAATGGAATGAAATGGTGTACAAAATGCGAGCCGATATTGTGCCACTGAAATCCAGCCAGGGTGACAGAGGGTGATAGATTGAGAACATGTTGAAAGAAAGGAGTAGAATAGAGTAGTTTGGAATGGAATGGAATGAAATGCAATGGAGTGCAATGGAACGGAGTTGAACAGAAGTAATGAAATGGAATGGAAGGGAATGTAATGAATGGAAAGGAATGGAATGGAATGGTGAAATGAAATTTGAGCTGACACTGTACAACTGCAATCCTACAAGGGTTACATATTGTGAACTTGTTGAAAGAAAGGAATAGAATAAAAGAGTGTGGAATGGAAAGGAGTGGAATGGAAGGGAATGGAATGGAATGGAATGGAATGGAAGGAACGGAATAGAATGGAATGGAATGGATAGAATGGAAGGAATGGAATGGAATGGAATGTAAGGAATGGAATGGAATGGAGACCATCACGTGGAATGGAGTGAAATGTCATGGAATGGAATGGAATGGAATGGAATGCAATGGAAAGGAAGGGAAATGGAATGGAATGACATGGAAAGGAAGGGAATGGAATGGAAAGGAATTTAATGGTGAAGTAAAAAGTAAGCTGACATTGTGGAACTGCAATATAAACAGGGTGACAGTTTGAGAAGTTGATGAAATAAGAATGGAATGGAATGGAGTGCAATTGAATATAATAGAAGAGAATGGAATGAAATCGAATTGAAAAGAATTGAACGGAATTGAATGGAATAGAATGAAATGGAATGGAATGGATTGGAATGGAATGGAATGGAAATGAATGGAATGGAACCGTGAAATAAAATGTGAGCTGATATACTTCCACTGCAATCCAGCCAGGGTGACAGATTGAGATCTTGTTGAAAGAAAGTAATAGAGTAGCATACTGTGGAATGGAATGGAATGGAACCAAATGGAATGGAATGAAATGAAATGGAATGGAATGGTTAAATAAAATGTGAGCTGATATTGTGCCACTGCAATCCAGCCAGGGTGACAGATAAAGAACTTGTTGAAAGAAAGTAATAGAATCGAATAATCTGGAATGGAATGGAATGGAGTGCAATGGAAGAGAATGGAATGGAATGGAATGGAATGAATGGAATGGAATGGAATGGAATGGAATGGAATGGAATGGAATGAACAGTGAAATAAATTGTGAGCTGACATTGTGTCACTGCAATGCCACAGGGTGACCGATTGAGAACTTGTTGAAAGAAAGGAAGAGAAGAGAATAGTGTGGAATGCAATAGAATGGCAAGGAATGGAGTGTAATGGAACCGAATGGAAATGATGGAATGGAATGGAATGGAATGGAATGGAATGATGGAAATGGTACGGAATGGAATGGTTAAAGTAAATGTGAGCTGACATTGTGCAACTGCAATACAGCCAGGGTGACATATTAAGAATTGTTGAAACAAAGCAGTAGAATAGAATAGTGTGGAATTAAGGAAATGGAAAAGAATGGAAAGCAATGGAATGGAATGGAATGGAGTGCAATGGAACGGAAAGGAACGGAACGGAATGAAATGGAATGGAATGGAGTGGAAAGAATGGAATGGAATGAAACGGAGTAACAAAATGTGAGCTGACATTGTGCTACTGCAATCCAGCAAGGGTGACAGATTGAGAACATGTTGAAAGAAAGGAGTAGAATAGAATAGTTTTGAGTGGAATGGAATGAAATGGAATGGAATGCAATGGAACTGAATTGACCAGAAAGTAATCAAATGGTATGGAAAAGAATGGAATGAATGGAATGGAATGGAATGCAACAGAATGGAATGAAACGGTGAAATGAAATATGAGCTGACATTGTGCCACTGCAATCCTACAAGGGTTACAGATTGAGAACTTGTTGAAAGAAAGGAATAGAATAAAATAGTGAATGGAATGGAATGGCATGGAATGGAATGGCATGGAATGGAATGGCATGGAATGGAATGGAATGGAATGGAATGGAATGGAGTGGCGTGGAGTGGATTGGAATGGAATGCAATGGAATGGAATAGAATGGAATAGAATGGAATTGGTTGCAAAGGAAAAGAATGGAACAGAATGGAATGGAATGGAGTGGAATGGAATGGAATGGATGGAATGGAAGGGAATGGATTGGATGGAATGGAATGGAAAGGAAGGGTGAAATAAAATGTAGGGTGATACTGCAAAACTGAATTCCAGCAGGGTGACAGATTGAGAAATTGTTGAATGGAAGGAATAGAATAGATTAGTGGGGAAATGAAAGGAATGGAATGGAATGGAATGAAATGGAATGAATGGAATGGAATGGTGAGCAACATGCGGAATGGAATGGAATGTGAAATGGAATAATCGAATTTATTGGATGGAACTGTGAAATAAAATGTGTGCTGAATTTTTGCCACAGCAATCCAGACAGCGTGACAGACTCAGAACTTATTGAAAGAAAGTAATATAATAGAACAGTGTGGAATCGAATGTAATGGAATGGAATGGAATGAAATGGAATGGAATGGAGTGCAAGGGAATGGAATGGAATGGAAAGGAATGGAATGGAATGGAATGGAACAGTGAAATAAAATGGGAGCTGACATTGTGCCACTGCAATCCATCCAGGGTGACACATTGAGAACTGGTTGAAAGAAAGGAATAGAATAGAATCGTGTGGAGTGGAAAGGAATAGAATGAAATGGACTGGAATGGAATGGAGTGGAATGGAATGGAATGGAGTGCAATGGAATGGAATGGAATGGAATGGAATGAAAATGGAATGGAGTGCATCGGAACAGAATGGAACGGAATGGAATGGAATAGAATGGAATGGAATGGATTGGAATGGAAAGGGAAAATAAAATGTGAGCTGACATAGTGCCAATGCAATGAAACCAGGGTGAGAGATTGATAACTTGTTGCAAGATAGGAATAGAATAGAATAGTGTGGAATGGAATGGAATGGAATGGAATGAATGGAATGGAATGGAATGGAATGGAATGGAATGGAATGGAATGGAGTTCAATGGAACAGAATGGAACGGAATGGAATGAACTTGAATGGAATGGAATGGAATGCAATGGAATGGATTGGAAAGGAAAGGGGAAATAAAATGTGAGCTGACATAGTGCCACTGCAATCCAACCAGGGTGAGAGATTGAGAACTTGTCGCAAGATAGGAATAGAATAGAATAGTGTGGAATGGAAGGGAATGGAATGGAATGGAAAGGAACAGAATGGAACGGAATGGAGCAGAATGGAATGCAATGCAATGGAATGGAAAGGAGTGGAGTGGAATGGAGTGGAGGCGAATGTGAAGGAATGGAATGCAGTGTAGTGGAAAGGAATTTAGTGGAGAAGTGTGGATTTGAGTTGTATGGAATGGAATGGAATGGATTCGAGTTTAGTGGAGTGGATTATAGTGGAAAAGAATAGACTGGAATGGAATGGAATGGAACAGAATGGAATGGAATGGAATGGAATGCAGTGAATTGCAGTGAAGTGGATTGGAGTAGAATGGAATGGAATGGAGAGGAATGGAATGGAATGTAATACAATGGAATGGAATGCGATGCAGTGGATTGGAGTGGAGGCGCATGGAGGTGAATGGAATGCATTGGAATGGAATGGAATGGAATGGAACGGAACAGAAAAGAATGGAATGGAGTGGAATGCTATCGAATGCAATGGAATGGAAATTAATGGAATGGAATGTAAAAAACTTCAATGGAGTGCAGTGGAGTGGAATGGAGAAGTAAGGATGGGAGAGGAGTGCAGTGGAATGAAGTGGAATGGAATGGAATGGAATGGAGTGGAATGGAATGGAATGGAATGGAATGGAATGGAATGGAATGGACTGTAGTGGAAGCCAATTGGAAGGAATGTAATCCACTGGATTGGAGAGCAATGTACTGGCGAAGGGTGGATTTGAATTTAACAGAATGGAATGGAATATACTCGAGTGGAATGGAGTGGTTTACAGTGGAAAAGAATAGAATGGAATGGAATGGAATGGAATGGAATGGAATGGAATGGAATGGAAAAAATTGCTGTGGCAGCACATTGGAGTGAAATGGAGAAGAAAGGAAGGGAGTGGAGGGGAGCGGAATGGAGTAGAATGGAATTGAAAAGAAAAGAATGGAATGGAAAGGAATGGACTGGAATGTAGGCGAATGTGAAGGAATGGAACGGAGTGGAGTGGTGAGGAGTGGAGTGGAGAAGAGTGGATTTGAATAGAATGGAATGGAATGGATTGGAGTGGATTCCAGTGGAAAAGAATGGAATGGAATGGAATGGAATTTAATGGAATGGATGGAATGGAATGGAATGGAACGGAATGCAGTGGCATGGAACAGAATGGAGTGGAATGAACGGAGTGGAATGGAGTGGAATGGAAGGAATGGAATGGAATGGAATGGAATGCAATGGAATGGAATGGAATGGAATGGAATGCAATGGAAAGGAGTGGAAAGGAATGGATGCGATTCGGAAGGCATGGAACGCAGTGGAGTTGAGAGGAGTGCAGTAGACAATAGTGGATTTAAATAGAAAGGAATGGAATGTATTGGAGTGGAGTGGAGAGGATTCCAGTGAAAAGAAGGGAAGGGAATGGAATGGAGTGGAATGTAAAGGAATGGAATTGAATGGAATGGAAAAAAGTGGATGGGAGTGTACTAGAGTGGAATGGAGAAGGATGGAAGGGAGTGGGGTTGAGTGGAAAAGAGTGGAATGGAATGGAATGCAATGCAATGGAATGGAATGGAGTGGAATGGAATGGAAGTGAATGGGAACTAATGGAATTCAGTGGAGTGGAGAGGAGTGGAGTGGAGAATAGTGTATTTGAATGGAATGGAATGAAATGGATTGGATTGGAGTGGAGTGGGTTTTACGGGAAAAGAATGCAATGTAATGTAAAGTAATGGAATGGAATGGAAAGGAATGGAAAGGAATGGAATGGAATGGAATGGAATGGAATGGATTGAAATGGAGTTGAATGGAAAGGAAAGGAATGAAATAAAGTGCAGTGGAGTGCAGTGGAGTGGAATGGAGAAGAAAGGAAGGAATTGGAGAGAATTGGAATGGAGTCTAATGGAATGGAGTGGAATGGAATGGAATAGAAAGCAATGGAAAGGAATGGAATGGAAGGAATGGAATGGAAGGAATGGAATGGAATGGAATAGAGTGGACTGGAATGGAGGCGAAAGGGAAGGAATGCAATGCAGTGGAGTGGAGAGGAGCTGAGTGGAGAATAGTGGATTTGAATGGAATGGAAAGTAATGGAATGGATTAGAGTCGTGTGGAGTGGATTCTAGTTGAAAAAAATGGAAAGGAATGGAATGGAAAGGAATGGAATTGAATGGAATGGAATGGAGTGGACTGGAATGGGGGTGAATGGGAAGGAATGCAATCCAGTGGAGTGGAGAGGAGTGGAGTGGATTGCAATGGAATGGAATGCAATGGATTGGAATGGAATGCAATGGAATGGAATGGGATGGAAGGGAATGGAAATGAATGCAATGCAATGGAATGGAATGGAGTGGATTCGACTGGAATAGAAGAGAATGGGAAGTAATGGAATGCAGTGGAGTGGAGAGGAGTGTAGTGGAGAAGAGTGGATTTGAATTGATTGCAATGAAATGCCATGGAATCAAACGGAATGGAATGAAGTGGACTGGAGTGTGGTGGATTGGAGTGGAATGGAATGGAATGGAAAGTAATGGAAAGAAATGTAATACAATGGAACGAAATAAAAAGGAATGGAATGGATGGAATGGAATGGAATGGAATGGAATGGAATGGAATGGAAAGGAGTGGCGTGCAGTTTATTGGAATTGAATGGATTGGAGAGGAGTGTAGTGGAGTGGAGGGGAAAGGGAAGGAATGGATTGAAGTGAAGTGGATTGGAGTGGAATGGAGGGGAATCGATTGGATTCAGCTGGATTGGAATGGAATGGACTACAATGGAATGGAATGGAATGCAGTGGGTTGGAGGGGAGTTTCATGCGGGGAATGGATAGGAATGGAATGGAATGATATGGAACGGAACCGAACAGAACACAACGGAAGAGAGTGCAACGGAATGTAATGGAATGCAATGGAATGGAATGGAAAAAATTGTACTGGAGTGCAGTGGAGTTGAATAGAAAAGAAAGGAAGAGAGTGGAGTGGAGTGGAATGCAGTGGAATGGAATGGAATGGAATGGAATGGAATGGAAAGGAAAGGAATGGAGTTGACTTTAACTGAGGCGAATGGCAATTAATGGAATGCAGAGGAGTGGAGAGGGGTGGAGTGGAGAAGAGTGGATTTGAATGGAATTTAATGGAATGGAATGGAGTGGACTGGAGAGGAGTGGTCTGGATTCTAGTGGAAAAGAATGCAATGGAATGGAATGGAATGGAATGGAATGGAATGGAATGGAAAAAAAGTGCTGTGGAGTGCAGTGGAGTGGAATGGAGAAGAAAGGAAGCAGTGGAGTGGAGTTGAATGGAGTGGAATGGAAAGTAGTGGAATGGAAGTGGAATGGAAATGGAGTGGAATGGAATGGCATGTCATGGAATGGAATGGAAAGGAATAGAATGGAATGCAATGAAATGGAATGAAATGGAAAGGAATGGAATAAAATGGAATGGAATGGAGTGGACTGGAATGGAGGCAAACGGGAAGGAATGAAATGCAGTTGAGTGGAGAAGAGTGGAGTGGAGAAAAGTGCACTTGAATTTAATGGAATTGAATTCAATGGAAGGGGTTGTAATGAAATGGAATGCAGTGGATTGGACTGGAGTGGATTGCAGTAGAATGGAATGGAATTGAAAATAATGGAATGCAGTAGAATGGAATGGAAAGGAATTCAATAGAATGGAATGAAAAGGAATGGGATGGAATGGAATGGAGAGGAACGGAGTGCAGTGTATTGGAAATGAATGGAATAGAGAGGATGGTGGTGGACTGTAGTGAAATGTGAAGGAATGGAAGGGAGTGGACTGGAGTGGAGTGGAGGATAAAGGAGGGGTGTAGATTGGATTCCGTAGGAATGGAATGGAATGGAATGGTATGGAAAGGAATGGAATTGAATGGAACGAAGTGGACTGGAGTGGAGTTGCATGGAGGTGAATTGAACGGAATGGAATGGGATGGAATGGAATGCAATGGAATGGAATGAAACGGAATGGAATGAATTGATTAGAATGGAAAGAAATGGAATGGAAAAAAGTGCAATGGAGTGCAGTGGAGTGGAATGGAAAAGAAAGGAAGGGAGTGGAGTGCAGGGGAATGGAGAGAAATGGAATAGAATGGAATGGAATGTATTGGACTGCAATGGAGGAAAATGGGAAGGAATGGAATAAAGAAGACTGGAAGGCAGTGGAGAGGAGAAGAGTAAATATGAATGGAATGGAATGGAATGGAATGGATTGGATTGGAGTGGAGTGGATTCTAGTGGAAAAGAATGGAATGGAATGGAATGGAATGGAATGGATTGAATTGGAATGCAATGGAATGCAATGGAAGGGAATGGAATGAAATGGAATGCAGTTGAAGGAAAATAATGGAATGGGATGGAATGGAATGGACGGGAATGCAGGTTAATGGGAAGGAAAGAAATGCAGCGGAGTGGAGAAGAGTGGAGTGCAGAAGAGAGAATTTGAACTGAATGGAATGAATATAAAAAAACTGCAGTGGAGTGTAGTGTAGAGGAATGGAGAAGAAAGGAATCAAGTGGAGTGGAGTGGAATGGCAAGGAAGGGAATGGAATGGAATGGAACGGAATGCAATGGAATGGAACGGAACGGAACGGAACGGAAGGAATGGAATGGAATGGAATGGAATGGAGTGGATGGAAATGGGAAGGACTATAATGCAGTGGAGTGGAGAGGAGTGGAGTGGAGAATAGTGGATTTGAATGGAATGGAATGGAATGGAATGGAATGGAATGGAATGGATTGGAGTGGAACGGAGTGGATTCTAGTGGAAAAGAATGGAATGGAATGGAATGAATTGGAATGGAATGGAATGGAATGGAATGGAATGGAATGGAATGGAATGGAATGCAATGGAGAGAAATGGAATGGAATGGAATAAAGTGCAGTGGGGTGCAGTGGGGTGGAATGGAGAAGAAAGGAAGGAAGTGGAGTTGAGAGGAACGGAGTCAAATGGAATTTTATGAAATGGAGTGGAATGCAATGGAATGGAATTGAATGGAGTGGATTGGAATGGAGGCAAATGTGAAGGTAAGGAATGCACTGGTGTGCAGAGAGTAGAGTGCAGAAGAGTGGTTTTGAATTGAATGGAATGGAAAGAATGGACTGGAGTGGAGTGGAGTGGATTCAAGTTAAAGAATGCAATGGAATAGAACGGAATGGAATGGAATGGAATGGAATGAAATGGAATGAAATGGATTGAATGGAAAAAGTGAAGTGGAGTGTAGTGGAGTGGAAGGGAGAAGAAAGGAGGCAGGGGAGTGGAGTGGAATAGAATGGAATGGAATGGAATGGAATGGAATGGTTTGGATTGGAGCTGAATGGGAGGGAAGGAATTGCAGTGGAGTGGAGAGGAGTGGAGAGGAGAAGAGTGGATTTGAATTGAATGTAATGGAATGCAATGGAATGGGATGGAATGGAATGGAATGCCATGGATTGGAGTGGATTGGATTGTGGTAGAATGGAATTGAATGGAAAGTAATGGAATAGAATGGAATACAATGGAACGGAATGAAAAGAATGGAATGCAATGGAATGTGGTGGAATGGATTGCACTATATTGGAAAAGAATGCAATGGAGTGGAGTGTGGTGGAGTGGAGTGGAATGGGAAGGAATGGAATGGAGTGGAGTGGATTGGAATGGAGGGGAGTAGATTGCATTCAGGTGCAATGGAAGGGATGAGAATGGAATGGAATTCTGTGGATTGGAGTGGAGTTGCATGGAGGGAAATGGAATGGAGTAGTGTGGAGTGGAATGGAATGGAATTGAATGGAATGGAAAAGAATGGAAAAAATACAGTGGAGTGCAGTGGTGTTGAAAGGAGAAGAAAGGAAGGGAGTGGAGTGGACTGGAATGGAATGGAATAGAATGAAATGGAATAAAATGGAATGGAATGGAGAGGATTGGAATGGAGGCGAATGGGAAGGAATGGAATGCAATGGTGTCGAGAGGAGTGGAGTGCAGAAGAGTGGAGTTGAAATGAATGGAAATTAAAGGAATGGATTGGAGTGGAGTGGAGTGGATTCTAGTGGAAAAGAATATAATGGAATGGAATGCAATGGAATGGAATGGAGTGGACCGGAATGGAGTCGAATGGAACGCAGTGTACTGGAGAGGAGTGGAGGGGAGAAGTGCGGATATGAATTGAATGGAATGGAATGGAATAGATTGGAGTGGAATGGAGAGGAGTGGAGGGGAGAAGAGTGCATTTGAATTGAATGTAATGGAATGGAATGGATTAGAGAAGAGTGCAGTGGATTGTAGTGCAAAAGAAAGGAATGGAATAGAAAGAATTGGAATGGAATGGAATGGAAAGGAATGGAGTGGACTATAATGGAGGCGAATGGGAAGGAATGGAATGCACTGGAGTGGAGAGGAGTGGAGTGGAGAAGAATGGATTTGGATTGAATGAAATGGCATGGATTGGATTGGAATGGAGTGGATATTGTTGGAAAAGAGTTGAATGGAATGGAATGGAATGGATGGGAATGGAATGGAACGGAATGGAATGGAATGCAATGGAATATAATGGAATGGAATTGAATGGAAAGCAGTGGATTTGAGTGGAGTTGCGTGGAGGGGAATGGAATGGAACGGAATGAAATGGAATGCAGTGGAATGGAATGGAATGGAACGGAATGCAATAGAATGGAAAAAAGTGCAGTGGAGTGCAGTGGAGTGGAATGGAGAAGAAAGGAAGGGAGTGGGGTGGAGTGAAATGGAATGGAATTGAATGGAATAAAATGGAATGGAATGGAGTGGAATGGAATGGAGTCGAATGGGAAAGAATGGAATGCAGTGGTGCGGAGAGGAGTGTAGTGCAAAAGACTGGATTTGAAATGAATGGAATGAAAAGGCATGGATTGGAGTGGAGTGGAGTTGATTGTACTGGAATAGAATGCAATGGAATGGAATGGAATGGAATGTAACGGAATGGAATGAATGGAAAAAAGTTCAGTGGAGTGAAGTGGAGTGGAATGGAGAAGAAAGGAATGGAGTGGACTGGAGTGGAATGGAACGTAAAGGAGTAGAGAGGAATCAGAAGCAATGGAAAGGAATGGAATGGAATGGAAGGTAATGGAATGGAATGGAAATGAATTCAGTGTGTTGGTGTGGAATTGCGAGGAGGGAAATATAATGGAATGGAATGAATGGAATGGATGGAATGGAATGGAATGGAGAAACGTGCAGTGGAGTGCGGTAGAGAGGAATGGAGAAGAAAGAATGGGAGTGGTGTGTAGTGGAAAGGAGTGAAATGGAATGGAATTGAATGAAATGGAAAGAATGGAAGGAGTGGACTGGAATGGAGATGAATGGGACGGAATGGAATGCTATCGTGTGGAGAGGAGCGGAGTGCAGAAGAGTATATTTGAATTGAATGGAATGAAGAGGAATTTAATTTAACTGGAGAGGATTCTACGTGAAAAGAATGGCATAAACTGAATGGAACGGAATGGAATGGATTGGAATGGAATAGAATGGAATGGAATAGAATGGAATGGAACGGAACGGAATGGAACGGAACGGAACGAAACGGAATGGAATGGAAAAAATTCAGTGGAGTGTAGTGGAGTGGAATGGAGAAGAAAGAAAGGGAGAGGAGTGGAGTGGAAAGGAGTGGAATGGAAAGGAATGGAATGGAATTGAATGGAATTGAATGGAATGGAGAGGACTGGAATGGAATGGAATGGAACAGAATGGAATGGAAAGGAATGGAATGGAATGGAGTGGACTGGAATGGAGGCGAATGTGAAGGAATGAAATGCAGTGGAGTGGAGAAGAGGGGAATGGAGAAGAGTAGATTTGAACTGAATGGAATGAAATGCAATGGATTGGGATGGAAAGGAATGGAATGCAGTGGATTGTAGTGGAGTGGATTGGAGTAGAATGGAATGGAATGGAAAGTAATGGAATTGAACGGAATACAGTGGAACAGAAAGAAAAGGAATTTAATGGAATGGAATAGAATGAAGTGGTTTGGAATGCAGTATATTGGAAATGAATGGAATGGAGAGGATTGTGGTGGAGTGCAGTGGAATGGGAAAGAATGTAATGGAGTGGAGTGGAGTGGAATGGAGGGGAGTAGGTTGGAATCAGGTGGAATGCAATGCAATGGAATGGAATGGAATGCAGAGGATTGGGGCGGAGTTGCGTGGAGGGGAATGGAATGGTATGGAATGGAATGGAATGGAATGGAATGCAATAGAATGGAAAAAAGTGCAGTGGAGTGTTGTGGAGTGGAATGGAGAAGAAATGAATGGAGTGGAGTTGACTGGAATGGAGTGGAAGGACTGGAATGGAATGGAATACAATGGAATGGAAGGAGAGGATCGCAATGAAGGTGAATGGGTAGGAATGGAAAGCTGTGATATGGAGAGGAGTGGAGTTTAGAAGAGTGCAGTTGAATTGAATGGAATGGAAAGGAATGAAGTGCAGTGCAGAGGATTGGATTCTGGTATAAAAAAATGGAATGGAATGAATTGAATGGAATGGAAAAAATTGCAGTGGAGTGAAGTGGAGTGGAATGGAGAAGAAAGTAAGGGAGTGTATTGGAATGGAGGGGAATGCAATGGAACGCAAACGTATGGGATATAATGGAATGAAATGCAGAGGATTGGAGTGGAGTGAATGGGAGTAGAATGGAATGGAATGGAAAGTAATGGAAGGGAATGAAATACAATGGAATGGAATGATAAGGAATGGAATGGAATGGAGTAGAGGGGAGTGCAGTGTATTGGAAATGAATGGAATGGAGAGGACTGTTGTGGATTGGAGTGGAATGTGAAGGAATGGAATGGAGTGGAGTGAAGTGGAGTGGAATGCAATGGAGAAAAGTACATTGGATTAAGGTGGAATGGCATGGAATGGAATGGAATGGAATGGAATGGAATTAATAGAATGGAATGGAATGGAACTGAAAAAAGTGCAATGGAGTGCAGTGGAGTGGAATGGAGAAGAAAGAAGGGAGTGGAGTTGAGTGGAATGGAATGGAATGGAATGGAATAGAATGGAATGGATTGGAGTGTATTGGAATGAAGGCAAATGGGAAGGAATGGAATGCAGCGGTACGGAGTGGAGTGGAGTTTAGAAGACTGGAATGAATTAAATGCAATGGAACAAAATGAATTGGAGTGCAGTGGATTGGATTCTTGTATAAAATAATGGAATGGAATGGAATGGAAAGGAATGGAATGGAATGGAAGAAAATGGAATGGAATGGCATGAATGGAGAAAAGTGCAGTGGAGTTTAATGGAGTGGAATCGAGAAGAAAGGAAGGGAGTGGAGTGGAATGGAGGGTAATGGAATGGAATGCAATGGAATGGGATGGAATGGAATGAAATGCAGGGGATTAGATTGGAGAATCTGGTAGTAGAATGGAATGGAATGGAAAGAAATGGAATGGAATGGAACACAATGAAATGGAATAATAAGGAATGGAATGGAATGGAATGGAGTGGAGTGCAGAGAATTGCAAATGAATGGAATGAGAAGAGTGTGGTGGACTGCGGCGGAATGGAAAGGAATTGAATGTAGTGGAGTAAAGTGGAGTGGAGTGCAATGGAGAGAAGTAGATTGGTTTAAGTCGGAATGGAATGGAATGAAATGGAATGGAATGGAATGGAATGGAATGCAGAGCATTGGAGTGGAGTGGACTGGAGGGGAATGGAATGGAAAGGAATGGAATGGAATGGAATCAAACGGAATGGAATGAATGGAATGGAATGGATTAGAAGGGAAAAAAGTGCAGTGGAGTGCAGTGGAGTGGAATGGAGGATAAAGGAAGGGAATGGAGTATAGTGGAATGGAGTGGAATGGAATGCAATGGAGCATAGGGGACAGGAATGGAAGCTAATGGGAAGGAATGGAATGCAGTGGATAGGAGAGGAATGAAGTGGAGAAGAATGGATTTGAATGGAATGGAATGGAATGGAATGGAATGGAATGGAATGGAATGGAATGGATTGGAGTGGAGTGGATTCCAGTGGAATGGAGTGGAATGGAATGGAATGGAATGGAATGGAATGGAATGGAAGGCAATGGAATGCAATGGAATGAATGCAAAAAAGTGCAGTGGAGTTTATTGGAGTGGTATCGAGAAGAAAGGAACGGAGTGGAGTGGAATTGAGGGGAATGGAATGGAATGCAATGGAATGGGATGGAATGGAATGAAATGCAGGGGATTAGATTGGAGGGTATGGTAGCAGAATGGAATGGAATGGAAAGTAATAGAATGGAATGGAATACAATTAAATGGAATGATAAGGAATGGAATGGAATTGAATGGAGTAGAGTGCAGAGAATCGGAAATGAATGGAATGAGAGGAGTGTGGTGGACTGCAGTGGAATGGAAAGAAATTGAATGTAGTGGAGTGAAGTGGAGAGGAGTGCAATGGAGAGAAGTAGAACGGTTTAACTCGGAATGGAATGGAATGGAATGGAATGCAGAGGATTGGAGTGGAGTGGATTGGAGGGGAATGGAATGGAATGGAATGGAATGGAATGGAATCAAACGGAATGGAATGAGTGGAATGGAATGGAAGGGAAAAAAGTGCAGTGGAGTGCAGTGGAGAGGAATGGAGGGGAAAGAAAGGGAAAGGAGTGTAGTGGAATGGAGTGGAATGGAATGCAAAGGAGCATAGGGGACTGGAAAGGAAGCTAATGGGAAAGAATGGAATGCAGTGGAGTGGAGAGGAGTGAAGTGGCGAAGAGTGGATTTGAATGGAATGGAATAAAATGGAATGGATTGGAGTGGATTCCAATGGAATGGAGTGGAATGGAATGGAATCGAATCGAATTGAATCGAATCGGCAGGAATGCATTGGAATGGAATGAATGGAATGGAATGGAATGGAATGGAATGGATTGGACTGGAATGGAATGAAATGGAATGGTATGGATTGGACTGGAATGGTGTCAAATGATAATGAAATGTATGCAGTTGTTGAGTGCAGAGGAGTGGAGTGGAGAAGAGTTGATTTGATTTGAATGGAATTGAAAGGAAAGCAATGGAATGGAATGGAATGGAATGCAGTGGATTGGAATGGAATGGAATGCAGTTAATTGGAATGGAGTGGATTGGAGAAGAATGGGAAGGAATCAAATGCAGTCAAGCGGAGAGGAGTGGAGTGGAGTACAGTAGATTTGAATTGAATGCAATAAAATGGAATGGAATGGAGTGGAGTGGAGTGGAATCTAGTGGAAAACAGTGTAATGGATTGGAATGTATGTAATGTAATGGAATGGGGACGAATGGGAACGAATGAAATGCAGTGGAGTGGAGAGGTGTGGAGTGGAGAAGTGTGGATTTGAATTGAATGAAATTGAATGGAATAGACAGGAGTGGAGTGGAGAGGATTCTAGTGGAAAAAATGGAATGGAATGGAATGCAACGGAATGGAATGGAATGGAATGGAATGGAATGGAATGGAATGGAATGGATTGGAATGGAATGGAATGCAATGGAATGGAATGGAACGGAATGGAATGGAATGAAACGGAATGGAATGAATGGAATGGAATGGAATGGAAAAAAGTGCAGTGGAGTGCAGTGGAGTGGAATGGAGAAGAAAGGAAGGGAGTGGAGTTGAGTGGAATAGAGTGGAATGCAATGGAATGGAATCGAATAGAATGGAATGGATTGGAGTGTATTTGAATGAAGGCAAATTGGAAGGAATGGAATGCAGTTTTATGGAGTGGAGTGGAGTTTAGAAGACTGGAATGAATTGAATGCAATGGAAAAAAATGAGTTGGAGTGCAGTGGATTGGATTATTGTATAAAATAATGAATGGAATGGAATGGAATAGAATGGAATGCAATGCAATGGAAGGCAAAGGAATGAATGGAAAAAAGTGCAGTGGAGTTTATTGGAGTGGAATCGAGAAGAAAGGAAAGGAGTGGAGTGGAATGGAGGGGAATGGAATGGAATGCAATGGAATGGGATGGAATGGAATGAAATGCAGGGGATTAGATTGGAGGGTATGCTAGTAGAATGTAAAGGAATGGAACGTAATGGAATGTAATGGAATACAATGAAATGGAATGATAAGGAATGGAATGGACTTGAGTGGAGTGGAGTGTATTGGAAATGAATGGAATGGAGTGGAGTTTGGTGGATTGGAGTGGAATGGGAAGGAATGGAATGGAGTGGAGTGAAGTGGTGTGGAGTGCAATGGAGGGAAGTAGATTGTACAAAGGTGGAATGGAATGGAATGGAATGGAATGGAATGGAATGGAATGGAATTGAATGGAATGCAGTGGATTGGAGTGATGTTGCATGGACAGGAATGGAATGGAATAGAATGGAATGGAATGGAATCAAAAGGAATGGAATGAATGGAATTGAATGGAATGGAATGGAAAAAAGTGCCGTGGGGTGCATTGGGAGTGGAATGGAGAAGAAAGGAAGGGAGAGGAGTGCAGTGCAACGGAGTGGAATTGAATGCAATGGAACACAGAGGACTGGAATGGAGGCGAATGATAAGGAATGGAATGCAGTGGAGTGGAGAGGAGTGGAGTGGAGAAGAGTGGATTTGAATTGAATGCAATGGAATGGAATGGAATGGAATGGATTAGAGAGGAGTGGAATGGATTCCAGTGGAAACGAATAGAATGGAATGAAATGGAATGGAATGGAATGGAATGGAATGGAATCGACTAGAATGGAATGGAATTGACAGGAATGGAATAGAATCGACTGGAATGGAATGGAAAGGATTGGAATGGAATGAAATGGAATAGAACGGAATGGAGTGGATTGGACGGGAATGGGTGCGAATGGGAAGGAATGGAACGCAGTGGAGTGGGGAAGAGAGGATATGATTTGAATGGAATGGCATGGAATGGATTGGAGTGGAGTGGATTCTAGTGGAAAAAAATGCAATGGAATGGAATTTTATCGAATGTATTGGAATGGCGAGGAATGGAATAGAATGGAATGGAATGGAATGGAATGGAATGGAAAAAATTGCAGTGGAATATACTGGAGTGGAATGGAGAAGAAATGAAGCAAGTGGAGTGGAGTTAAATGGAGTGGAATGGAACGGAACGGAACGGAACAGAACGGAATGGAATGGAGTGAACTGGAATGGAGTCAAATGGGCAGAATGGTATGCAATTGAGTGCAGAGGAATGGAGTGGAGAAGAGTGGATTTGAATTGATTGGAAAGGAATTCAATGGAATGTAATGGAATGGAATGGAATGGAATGGAATGGAATGCAGTGGAATGGAGTGGAGTGGATTGGAGAAAAATGGGAAGGAATCGAATGCAGTGGAGTGGAGAGGAGAGGAGTGGAGAAGAGTGGATTTGAATTGAATGCAATGAAATCGAATGGATTGGAATGGAGTGGAGTGGATTCTAGTGGAAAACAAAAAGAATGATGGAATGGAATGAATGAAATGGAATGTAATGGATGGAATGAATGGAATGTAATGGAGTGGAATGGAATGAAATGGAATGTAATGGAGTGGAATGGAATGTAATGGAATGTAATGGAGTGGAATGGAATGGAGTGGAATGGACTGGACATGAATGGAGATGAATGGGAACAAACGGAATGCAGTGGAGTAGAGAGGACTGGAGTGGAGAAGTGTGGATTTGAATTGAATGAAATGGAATGGAATGCATTGGTGTGCAGTGGAGTGAATACTAGTGGATAAGATAGAACGGAAAGGACCAGAATGAAACGGAATGGAATGGAATAGAATGGAATGGAATGGAATGGAATGGAATGGAATGGAATGGCAAGGAATTGAATGGAATGGAGTGGACAGGAATGGAGGTGAATGGGAAGAAACGGAAGGCACTGGAGTGTAGAGGAGTGGATCGGAGAAGAGTGGATTTGAAAAGATTGGAAGGCAATGCAAGGGAATGGAATAGAATGGAATGCAATGGATTGGAGTGCAGTTGTGTTGAGGGGAATGGAAAGGAATGGAATAGAATGGATTGGAATGGAATGGAATGCAATGGAATGGAATGGAACGGAATGGAATGGAATGAAACGGAATGGAATGAATGGAATGGAATGGAATGGAAAAAAGTGCAGTGGAGTGCAGTGGAGTGGAATGGAGAAGAAAGGAAGGGAGTGGAGTTGAGTGGAATAGAGTGGAATGCAATGGAATGGAATCGAATAGAATGGAATGGATTGGAGTGTATTTGAATGAAGGCAAATTGGAAGGAATGGAATGCAGTTTTATGGAGTGGAGTGGAGTTTAGAAGACTGGAATGAATTGAATGCAATGGAAAAAAATGAGTTGGAGTGCAGTGGATTGGATTATTGTATAAAATAAATGAATGGAATGGATGGAATGGAATAGAATGGAATGCATGCATGGAAGGAAAAGGAATGAATGGAAAAAATTGCAGTGGAGTTTATTGGAGTGGAATCGCCAGAAGAAAGAAGGAGTGAGTGGAATGGAGGGAATGGAATGGAATGCAATGGTTGGGATGGAATGGAATGAAATGCAGGGGATTAGATTGGAGGGTATGCTAGTAGACATGTAAAGGAATGAACGTAATGGATGTAATGGAAACCATGAAATGGAATGATCAAGGAATGGAATGGACTTTGAGTGGAGTGGAGTGTATTGGAAATGAATGGAATGGAGTGGAGTTTGGTGGATTGGAGTGGAATGGGAAGGAATGGAATGGAGTGGAGTGAAAGTGGTGTGGAGCTGGCAATGGAGGGAAGTAGTTGTATTATAAAGGTGGAATGGAATGGAATGGAATGGAATGGAATGGAATGGAATGGAATGGAATGCAGTGGATTGGAGTGATGTTGCATGGACAGGAATGGAATGGAATAGAATGGAATGAATGGAATCAAAAGGAATGGAATGAATGGAATTAAATGGAATGGAATGGAAAAAAGTGCGGTGGGGTGCATTGGGAGTGGAATGGAGAAGAAAGGAAGGGAGAGGAGTGCAGTGCAACGGAGTGGAATTGAATGCAACGGAACACAGAGGACTGGAATGGAGGCGAATGATAAGGAATGGAATGCAGTGGAGTGGAGAGGAGTGGAGTGGAGAAGAGTGGATTTGAATTGAATGCAATGGAATGGAATGGAATGGAATGGATTAGAGAGGAGTGGAATGGATTCCAGTGGAAACGAATAGAATGGAATGAAATGGAATAGAATGGAATGGAATGGAATGGAATCGTATGGAATGGAATGGAATTGACAGGAATGGAATGAATCGACTGGAATGGAATGGAATGGAAAGGAATGGAATGGAATGGAATGGAATAGAACGGAATGGAGTGGATTGGACGGGAATGGGTGCGAATGGGAAGGAATGGAACGCAGTGGAGTGGGGAAGAGAGGATAAGATTTGAATGGAATGCCATGGAATGGATTGGAGTGGAGTGGATTCTAGTGGAAAAAATGCAATGGAATGGAATTTTATAGAATGAAATGAAATGGAATGGAATGGCGGCGAGGAATGGAATAGAATGGAATGGAATGGAATGCAGACCATCATGTGGAATGGAGTGGAATGGAATGGAATGGAAGGGAATGGAATGGAATGGAATGGAATGGAATGGAATGGAATGGAATTGTGAAATGAAATTTGAGCTGACATTGTGCAACTGCAATCCTACAAGGGTTACATATTGAGAACTTGTTGAAAGAAAGGAATAGAATAAAAGAGTGTGGAATGGAAAGGAATGGAAAGGAATGGAATGGAATGACATGGAAAGGAAG
>NW_022097098.1:0-135767 GCF_006542625.1 Nomascus leucogenys | reverse complement strand
CTCCAGCCTGGGCGACAGACCGAGACTGCATCTCAAAAATAAATAAATAAACAAACACTGGGGATTCCAAAAGTGGGGAGAGTGCCAGTGCGGCAAGGGTCTGAAAACAACCTATTGGGTACTATGTTCACTACTTGTGTGACAGGATCATTAGAAGACCAAACCTCAGCATCATGCAATACACACATATAACAAACCTGCGCATGTACTCCCTGACTCTAAAATAAAACAAAACAAAAAACAAAACCAAAGTGTGGTCCCTGGACCAGTAACATCAGCAATATCTGGAAGCTTGCTAGAAATGTGAATTCTCTGCTGCACCAAGACCTCCTGAATGGAAGACTTTGGGGTGATGCCCAGAAATCTATATTTTAGCAAGCCTTCCAGATGACTCTATGTATGCTGAAGTTTTTACTATTTTGAGATTTTTGCTGATGTTTTTATAACAGTATTGGTACTTTCAAATTCATATTATCAACACTTATATTTTCATATCCATATTTGTAAAATGTTTCACCCTACACGTGAGAAAACACACCTAAGATAAAGTGAGTGGCTTAAAATCACCCAGCCAGTGGGTGAGAAGCCAAAATCTTCCAGTCTGGGATGTTTTTCATTCCATTACATTGAAATGCAGAATTAATATTTCCTTTGCCTAGGCATTAAAGGAGAGAATAGGGTTAAGCTCACCCAGGGAAGGTCACCTGGCTGGCCAGAGAGGTGGCCCCCACCTTGGGAAATTTACGGTCGATAGCAGCTCCAGTCTTAGAGATCTATATTGTCTGAAATCCAAAAGGAGAATCTAACCCTTTCCCAAACAGAGGGATATTAACCAGGCCCAGGGCCATCAGTGCCAGTCTCTCTCAGCAGCTTATCCCCACTCGATGCCCAGAAAGCCAATTCAGCATGGGAATTCTGTTTTTTCCTGCAAAAGTTCAGGAGAAAATGAGTGTGTGTGTGGTGTGGTGTGTGTGTGTGTGTGCACGCATTTAGTTACATTACTAAAATGTTAATCAAAATCAAGTTAAAAATGGCCTGATTGGTCCACCTGATAATTGGGCCATTTTGAGGAGCAGAGGAGAGAATGCAGAAAATAAGCTCTTTGTAAACTAAATAAAGGCAAGCAGTAGTATTATTATCATTTCCGTGTAGACATTCAAGGTGTTTTAAGTTTTTTTGACTAAATTTTACTAGATTTATGGTACATACCCTTCGGAATTCAAGAAAGCTTTCAGCATTTGGTGTTCAGAGTTCAGATCTTTTAAACTGTCCTGGAGAATGAACTTGTTAACAGAAAGTTACATCCTCACACAGTCACTATTGAATATGTGCTATGGAGTGTCTACCAAGAAATCCTGTTGGTTTAGTCGTGGCGGCAACAGCACGGTTTCAGGATAAAGGGAGCCTCTGCAGAGCAAGGGTGCTCAGATCCAGAGTCCCCAACTCTATTCTCTGTCACAGCTGTGGTTCTCCAAGAACTTGCATTGGGCAACTTCCTTCCCTTCCCACTCTGGCAAGTCCTACCTGGGTTCATTTCTTCCTCATTCATGGTGTCCGGAGCACTTTGAGTATTTTGTGATGATGATTATTATTTTTCTTGTTCAGGGAAAATTTCCCTTTCTGCCCATAATACTATTATTTTTGGGGCCACTTGTCTAGACACTGCCACTATTCCCACCCATTTCCTACCCACCCATTCCCTCTCCAGTCCCTGCACACTGAGGACATCCCACTCTCCTGACACCAGCTTTCATTGGTTAAGAGTCACACATTTGGGTTTTCATCTTCATTGTTTTTTTACTCTTCCCAAAGTCTTTTTTGAGTGCAGAAAGGTGTATAAAATTTAGAAGAGATCAATTGTCTACTTTTATTTTGAACCAACTAGCATTTAGTTTATGAAAGTTGGGAATTCAAAACTCCAGTTGTTTTTGAATCTTTAAAGTTCAGTTTACAAATTTTCTTGTTTTTTTTTTTTTTTTTTTTTTGAGATGGAGTTTCACTCTTTTTTCCCAGGCTGGACTGCAATGGCACGATCTCAGCTCACTGCAACCTCCACCTCCCAGGTTCAAGCAATTCTCCTGCCTCAGCCTCCCGAGGAGCTGGGATCACAGGCATGCACCACCACACCTGGCTAATTTTCTATTTTTAGTAGAGATGGGGTTGCTCCATATTGGTCAGGCTGGTCTTGAACTCTCCAGCTCAGGTGATCTGCCTGCCTCGGCCTCCCAAAGTGCTGGGATTACAGGCGTGAACCACCGCACACAGCCCACAAACTTTCCTATTCTATTCTATTCTATTCTATTATTAATTTAGCAGAATAGATTTCTAAAGGGCCTGGAAATAATGTGGGTTCCATTTACAGACCTAGATAAATCCCATTTCATCCTGGTATATTACTCTAGTAAATAAGCATTTATACATTTTATAGTTTTTACTTTAATTTTATCTGCCTTAACAAATAAAACTTTCCCTCATCCCAAATAACTATTATAAATATAAAAATATACTTTATAAAGAGAGCCTTAATTATCTTTGATATTCTAGTATAATGCCCAGACTTAGTATGATTTTATCTTAAGACCTGAAGTTTAAGCCAATGACTCAAACATACATTTTAAATGAACATTGAAATGTGATTTCAACAGGCCGAATCATTCCAAATACGTTGAAATGTTTGATTTGAGAAGTTTGTCATGATAAGCACACTAAATGCATATAGATTCCATTTTAATATAATGATGGCCAACGTTTATTGAACACCTTTTTTGTGCCAAGCCTACTTCTACATTGTTATTATTATTATTATTATTATTTGAGACAGGGTCTCACTCTGTCACCCAGGCCGGAGTACAGGGGTGTGATCTTGGCTCGCTGCAACCTCCACCTCCTGGATTTCAGGGATCCTCCTGCCTCAGCCTCCCGAGTAGCTGGCACTACAGGCACATGCCACCACACCCAGCAAATTTTTTGTATTTTTTTGTAGAGATGTTTCACCATGTTGTCCAGGTTGGTCTCAAACGTCTGGACTCAAGCAATCTGCCTGCTTTGGCCTCCCAAAGTGCTGGGATTATAGGCATAAATACATTTTTTAATGAAAAATTTTTAAGGAAAATTTTAATGGTGGGATCTTGCCATGTTGCTCAGGCTGAACTCAAAATCCTGGGCTCAACTGATCCTTCTACCTCAGTCCTATGAGTAGCTGAGACTACAGGTGCACACCACTACATCTGGCCTCTCGATTCTGTTTTATCACAAATAATATGCCAAGATCTTCAGGCTCTTAAAATTTTATTTGGTAATACTATATCTTCCCAAGGTTAAAAGATGCTTCCCAATTTATGGAAGATAGTAAGCTCCTTCCCTGTTAATTCAGGTTACTTAAGACTGGGAGTCTTGTGAATGATCACAATGGGTTACATGGAGCCCCGTGTTACAGTTGTCACTTCATGGACTTTGAAATGTAATAAGGGTGGACCTCTTTGGTCCCATAGCCCATTCCTCTGGCTTGATGTTTCATACACATAGCTCCCCAGTTCTTCTCTTTATTCACAGAAATCTGCAGATTTTATACAGGTTGATCACCTGATGGAACATAATTTTTTTTTTCTGTAAGAGTTGTAAATATATTTTTCCTTGTCTTCTGCAGACCATTGTACCATCTAAAGACAATTGATGGAATCTCAAGATATTTAAATGTGTAGTTTTTATTAAGTGGTAAAGATTTTTTTTCTTGATGTGATTCTGGATTCTTTCATGGTCTTCAGACCTTACAACTCTGATGAATATTTAAGATGATATTCTGTTGAATTTTGGATAGCTCACTTGGCTTTCTCTGACTTGTTGTTACCATTTATGAGGCCATTCTAACAACAGATACACATATGCAAACATGCACAATGGAGAAAAAATTTGAGCTCACAGGGCTACTTTCCACTTTCTCTCCTCAAAAAGTGTAACTTTGATTGGAATAGAAAGAGAGGAATTGAATCTTCTTTTATTCCCTTGTGGATTATGTTGGAGAGGTAAATCAATATTAAGAACTGTATGTAAGAAAAAGGAAATTCCAAAATTTTCAGTGCAGTATATTGGTAAGGAATAGCATAATTTTAGCTATTTCCAACTCATCTTTCTTTCAACATTCGTTACCAAATATTTACTGAGCTCCTACTATGGGTCAAGTATGGTTCCAGGTGATTTGAGATATACAAGTGAACCAAATGAACAAAGACAGATGATAAACAATCACCATAATACAATAGCAATTTATGTAATATCCCAGAAGAGACAAAATGCTGTGGTAACAGGGAACAGTGGAGTAAGGTAGTGGGGGAAGAAGAAAGGCAGTGGTTACCATTTAAATAGGGAGGTCTGGGAAGGCCTCACTGAAATGGGATAATTTGAGCAAAGATTTGAAGGAAGTGAAGGGAATTAGCTATGCAGATATGTAGAGGAGAGGTTTCTAGGCAGAGAGGACCTGCAGCCAAGGCATCATTGAGGGCAGCAGGAAGCCATTATGCTGGATCGGGGATGAGAAGGAGAGCTCTAATGGGGACAATTCAAGGAGGGCCTGATGGCCTTTATGGGTGTTGGCTCTTCCTCAGAGGGAACTAGGGAACCATTGTAGGGTATTGGGCAGAGCAGTGACATGATTTGACTTACGTTTTCAGAGGGTCATGTGTTTGGAATAGACATTTGAGGGGCTACATGGAATCACAAAGAGTCTATGACCTAGGTGAGGGAGAATGGCTTGAGCCAGTATGGAAGCAGAAGAAGGAGTGAGCAGTGATTAGGTCCGAGGTAGACTTTGAAGGTAGAGCCAAGAACATTTTTGACATCGGATGTGCGATATGGTGTGTTTTATTTATAAAATAAACACACAGTTTGTGGAAATTTTCCAACCCAGTCTATTGAAGGAATTTTCAGAACTAAGCCAGATTTTTCAGCTTTTGAATGAAAGGGTCAAATTGCAGTGCATGCAATTTTACACTTTACTCATTTACAACTTGTTATTTTATTCATGGCTGTGAATGGCACAGACTTTATGATATGCGACTGAGAAACGATTTCAAAGACCCCAACAAAACCTACTCATATTCCACATTGAGACAATCATTTAAATTGAAGAGAAGCACATTCTTTGTGGTCTTTGGAAGCAGCTCAGCCGTTAATGATTGTGATGCAAACAGAGGCAACACAGTTTTCATTTGAACGTGTTATTCAGATACAGCAATGATAAAAAGGAATATTGGGCTGGAGGTAATTTTTAAGCTTTTTTTTTTAGTAAGAAGGATATCTGCTTACCATTTAAAGAGACTCAACTTGTTACAGAAATATATAATAGAGAACGGGAGAATCTCCTGTAATCTTGCCCAAGAGTTTGTTGAAGATGCTGAAGGGAGAAAAGACGGCTGGGAGAAAAGAAGATGCTGAAGGGAGAAAAGACAGCAGGTAGACGGCTGTGTCTACCTGCAGACGTTTTGAAACCTCTCTGAAGTTTAATCATGGGACTTGTTGAGATTGCTGTGGCCACACACAGACTCTAATTAGTTTGAGCTTCGGCCTTGATTTGTTGGTCCAGGCTGATGCATTTCTGAGCGCCCAGGAGAAGCACAGCAACTCAGCCCCCGTTAGGTGAGGGATGCCTCACAAGCCCCAGAAAGGTTCTGTTCGGTCCTGCGCAGGCAGCACAGTGAGGCTCGATCTGACTGACGCTGGCTCTTCTCAGGCCCACTGCCTCTCTGCCCCTGACTGGGAAGATTTGATGCCCTTCAAAATGTAGTCTATGGATCTGTTTTCTAGGCAACGAATGCCAGAACCCTGTCCACTGATGTGACTGCAGAAGGTTAAATATGGATTTGGCAAGAATTACAAGCTGCCCACGAATGTTTTAGAGATGGTCTGAAATGAAGACACAGAGAAAGAGGCAGCTCAGTGGTGGGTTTTGTGGGCACGTGTGCATCTCCGGAGGCAAAAGTTATGTCCTTTGTGTTTAATTGGCTTTGCAGTATCCTGGATCTTAATTATACAATACCCATACCTGAAAAATTAGTAAAAATGGGAGGAACACAGGCAATGTCAAAGACAAAAAAAAAAAAATTATCTTTACACATGTCTTACACATTTTTCATATTATGCATGTATTAATCAGCCACCCTGTCACTCTCCCATTGCACTCAAGAAGGTAGAGTGTTGAGAGAGAGAGAAAGAATATAAAATCTTCTGTAGCAGGCAGACTTTTAACATATTGGGACAAAGAAAACAAGAATTTAGCAATATATTACTAAGTGACAGATTTAGAAAGTTCTTTGTCATTTGATCTTCAGGCTTTTTTCTCCTCTTGCTTTTTATACAAAGGGTGGCTAATAAAAATAGTTCTGTTGGTTTTCATTTCCAGTCTGGTTTCACGTCTGTCTTTTATGTGGTGGTAGCTGTAGTATACTTGAATTCATAGAAAATACCTCAGGGAATGCTTACAATCTACTCGGGATATTTTCTAGATTTTTGTTTAATAAAATGTATGTCCATATGACCTGATTCAAATTAAAGTGGATTTTTGCTGAACATTTCAGCCTCGGAAAACCTAGGTATGAATCTTGACTGTAATATCTCCCAGCCATGTAACCAGTAATAATATTACATCGCCTCTCTCAGGTCACATTTTTTATGTGTAAAATGCTGATAATCGCATGTCACTCACATGACATTTCACAGGGTTGCTTGGTGTGTTACAAGAGAAATATATGAGGTAGTAAATTGCAAATGATAAAGCCCACTAAAGACTAGTTATTAATATTGAAATATTTCTACCTTTATTTGAATATTACCATTAAGAGAACCTGTTTGAGAAAAAGTCCTAAAACGGAGTTTAGAGCTCTTCTTGAGTAAAAGAGATATGGAAATGATGGGATGGTTCAGGCTTCTGGATTTAGGTATTAGCCCTGGAGACAAACTAAAAAGGGAGGGGAAATTTTTCTAAACAGGCTTGTGGATAAGTAGATACCTCAGAGACGTGTCTTTGATTTTTCAGGTTGCTGTAATTGATTTATTATGCCTATGTGAAGTTTGTGTGCAAATGTGATATTAACCCATAATTATATTCTAAAAGTGTGAATTATATAGGCAATTAAATGTTATGAGACTGAAAGGTGATGGTATCCCAGAGGTATGGTTTTGTAGGATCAGATTTCCACTGTGTGTGTTGGTTTCCAGAATTAAAAACAGCACCCTACTCCCTCACCAGCTCCACTGTAAAAGTAACATGGGTCTGCATGATTTAGAAAACTTTCTCTTCTGCTGGTTGTAGGGTGGGGCTTAAAAAGAAAATTGAAGCTCTGCTTGTCTCGATGATCATATCTAAAATCATATGATGTACCACCAGATAACAGGAACAAGAAGTTCTGCTGGTTTCTCTCTGGCTTTTTTAAGAGGGTGAGGTAGAGATAATATTCTTTAATCTTCTGTGCAGTTCTAAGGGCATTGTGGATTCTCAAAAATTACTAAACTACCCATGACAGTTTCAGATCTATGGCATGGAAAAGTCTCTGGATGGTTTAATAGATTTCACCAGTTATTTGCTTCCTGAATGAACGTTCAGCTTTTGTCAGGTTCAGGAGAACAGAGCACTTTAAAAATCAGGAGAGTGAGAAAGCATATTTATTTTGTGGATGTATGACAATGATTGCAGATGTAGCAAGTAGAACCAAATCAAAAAGTCATTAAAAATGCTAGTTGATGCTAATTGATTTAATGTGTTGGAATATCCGAGCGTTCAAAAGTAGCTTCGAATAAGCTGCTTTGTGGTTGTAACCCAGATTCAACTCTTAACAGATGGGAAAGTTGCTTAGTCCCTCTGATCCTCAGTCTCTTCATCTGCAAAATGAGGGTAGAGCTATTGTCAGGTTTCCATAAATTATTACATTTAAGGTACCTGAAAGTATACCTAGAACATCACGCTCACTCATTAATGCCAGCTATTATTTAAATATTTTAGCAAAATAATTTAAGCAAGGAGATCTCTTCATATACTGAAATTCCTTGTAAAGCCAGAATAAAAACAGTGTGTTCAAATTCTTTGGTTAGCCTTTTTTTTTTTTTTTTGACAGTGTCTTGCTCTGTCACCCAGGCTGGAGTGCAGTTGTGCAAGCTCACTGCAGCCTTGAACTACTGGGCTCAAGTGATCTTCCCACTTTAGCCTCCTGAGTAGCTGGGATTACAGGCACACACCACCGTGCTTGGCTAATTTTTATTTTTTTATTTTTAGTAGAGATGAGGTCTTACTATGTCGCCCAGGCTGGTCTTGAGCTCCTGAGCTCAAAGAATCCTCCCATCTTGGCCTCCCAAAGTGCTGGGATTACAGGAGCCCCCGTGTCCAGCTGTCTGTTGGCATTTGTATTATGACATTTGGTGCAGTTGTCATGTTAATAGAATTGCTAAGAAAAAAGGGTATTGTGCTAGGTGAACTCAGGCTTCATTTTTCCTGCATCCCAGCACTCACTGTGATTTAAAGAGGGACACTGACATGTAACAATAAGAGAAAGTACTGATGTGTAACAACCGGGCTTGAAATGTTCCTTATACATAGCGCAAGATAGGTGTGCAGCAAATTCCCATTAGCCAATTCATTTTCAAAACAACTTCTGCTATTGCTATCCCAGTTTCATATACAACATATATGGCATCTGGCCAATAATCATATCCCAAGAGGCTTTCTATCTACATGGAACTGACTCCTCCATCCTATCAGACATAGCACTTTCTTTCATTTCTTTCTATTTCCTTCTTTTCCTCTCACAGTTTTACCATACTCTTTATTTTCTTTAATTTTTTGTTCTTTTTCCCTGTCATGTCTGAAGTTTTCCAAAAAAAGCTGTAGACATCCTCTACTACCAATTAAGTGTCAGAAATACAGAAATTAGTCTCTCCTTATCAGAATATGCTTTACTCAATAAAGGAAAGATAGCATAATTCGGCCCTTCTAAATGTTAAAGTCACTGCACATATCTTTTGTTTGAATTAATCATGGTTTCCAGTCATTGTTGAAGTGAGGGTTAACTTATTTATTTCTGTAATTCTTCCTGCCCGCATATGAATACAGCAAATGGTAACTTGATCCAAGCCAAAGACTCCAAAAAAAAGGAAGTAGTGGTGGGTTGTGCTTCTGTTGCTCTGGGGTTATACATTTCTTAGTGCTCTTTGGAAAAATAAATGGAGATACCAATAGGCATAATTATCACAAAGCGAAGGAGGGAAAGAACAATGAAACTGACATGAGAGGAATTGCGCATAGGTTGGCACTTCCGAATGTGGAAGTGTTGCTGCCAGGGAGGAACAGAACATACCACTTTGGGCTGAGCTCTAATCCTGCAGAACAGGAGACCCCACGGGGAAGGGGAAGAAAATGTGGGTGTAGCACCAAAGAAACAGAAAGAAAATGAAGCAGTTTCCAAGGAACAGGTGACTAGGGCTCACCTAGTTGTGAAAACAGATCAGCTTCTTTTCCGAGTTTTGTTTTACTATTGAATAAAGTACAGTGACTCCTTAGACACTGCCACAGAACCTTGTCATGATGAACTGTGCTTCTCCTTAGCTTGCAGTAATAGGATTGTATACTTCGTTCTCCAGCTAGACTGGCAGCCTATCCCCCACGTGCTATTCCTCAAGTTGTGCTATTGCACAGCCATATTTTCTTCTTTGTTCAAAGGGTGTGCATGAGGCCTTGGAGACTTCACTGTTTTGAGCTGAAGTCAGTCTCTGTTACTCTGATCTCAAGTTTCAGTGGGTATCTGCCTGTGTTCCAGACACATTTTCCGGTTTTAATTTTTCTACTTTCTACAATGCTTAAAAGTCAATGGGAATTGATCAATATGTAAGAAAAACTCAGAGTTGTCTTTGGAATACTTTCACACTTTGTGGTGCCCTTCTTAGAATTAGGACATGGAGAACGTGTCTACCCTACCTCTTTAGGGCCCACACTAGGATATGTAGGACTCTGGGCAAGTATATTTTTTGTGGGTCTCTCATTTATACAAGCAATTCCTTTGAAAAATGCTTTCCAAAATTTTAAACATATATAAGGTTTAGTGATTGATCACTGAAGATTTAGAATTATGGGTAAAGAGGTACTGATGTATTTGTTTATTGTCCAGACTACTTGATAATTCTTTGTAGCATCCCGACACCACCTCTTTCCTTCCGGATCCAGGAATCATCTCTTCCTATTAGTTATTGTCAAATGTGCTGTTCCTGAGTAATTCATATCTCCCACTGTGAGAAAACGGTAGCAATCTTGTTATTATTCAAGACCTATAGCTTGTCAGAAGCTGTCTGTGTTGAGACATTCTGATGCTTCTTGCCTCTAAAGTCCCCAGTGCTATTTGTTTCATGCTGGCTACATCATTACTCATGATGCTGTACCATCCATTCTGCTGCCTGTGAATACTGGCTTCCGATGGCTTTTTTTAGAGGTTGCGCCGGTGCTTCTTTGAAGGCAACCACAAATGCACAGAGTATGCAGGAAAATGTGAACGGTCATTGATTTTATGGTCATGTTAAATTTACCATTTGGAACTTTATGGTATAAATATAGAACAACACATTTTCCAACCATGTCTTCTCTTGAACCCTTAAGGCTGTAATCACAGCACTCCTAAAATGTGATCTCTTTTCATGTTGACTGCACCCCTGGTTTCCTCACACTGTTTCCAGTGGTGGAGCAAGAAGAATGATCCCATTTATGCAAGGAATCCCTGACCCTTATCTGGCTCAGCTTAACCTGGGAGGGCACAGTCACCACATCAGCTGGAGGAAAGAATGAACATGGATTGGAAGAGCCTGCTGGTGTTGCAGAACAACAATCTGGAAAGCCCTTGGAGGAGGGGGGTGAAGCCACCCTCGAGCACTGTGATGCAGCCTGCAGAGGGATGGGGGATGGCGCTGGGTTTCAGCAGCAGGGGGTGCACAGCATAAACCTTGCCTGCCACCGTGGATGCTGCAGAGCAGAGACAGCACCACAGCAGCAGCAAGGGGGATAACTGAGGAAGCAGGGAACCTCACATGCAGCTCGAACCCAAGAGCTGGCTGATGGCTGTCGGGAGCCCGGAGTCCTGAACTCATCCTGTGACCAAGTCAGTGAGAATCATTCAAAATCAGGATGTCAGCACCACTCTGGCAGCCCTGTCGCACACCATCCCATGACAGCAATCCTGTGCCAGTCAGCAGAATCAATCCACTCACTAGGCTGCTTTTCTGGAACTGGAGGTCAGCCCCAGGGCCCCAGGATGACCTTGCAGGCACGAGTTCTGGAGCTCTTTGGAATGTCAAGCCCACCCCATGCATAAGAAAGTGGGTTGGAAAGAACTCTAAAGGGAAGAAAGGAGGACTGGGTACAAGCAAATCCCCATTTGGGCTCAGGAAACCTGCCTAGACCACACTACCAGCTCCAGCCAGGCCCAGGAATCAGAGGGTTGGGGGTGGGGGTGGGGGGTCTCGGAAACTATCATGAAAGACATTTTCATGGGCCCCTGAATCATGAGGACTGAGGGAGGAGCCCAGCTCATCAGGGTCTAAAGTGAGCCCTGCTGTTTGTTTCTTTCTGAAACAAAAAGGAGTGGAAAGGATAAAACAGAGGGTAGGCATGGAAGAGATGAGGTCAAGTATGAACCGGTTTTGGAAGCCTGAGTCCTGATAAGGGCTGTCCACAGGTGGGCCCCTATTCAAGGGCTAAAAGTTTTCCATCAAATAATTTAACTACTATATAAACAGTCGCAGCAGCAGCAACAGCAGCAACGAACACTTTTATAATGAAGCTCTACCAATTCTGCACTGGAGGGAGAAAATGCAAGAAAGGACATTATTTGGTCAATGGACAAAACTAGAATATGATTGTTAGATTAGAAAAAATTATTGTATCGATGCAAATGTATGAAGTTGATAAGCCTATGGTCATTGTTGTTGTAGAAAAGAATATCCCATAGGATACACTGAAGTATTTAGGGGTAAAAAACAATGTTCAGAAAAAAAGTATCTATTTATCTGTCTGTCTATCAATCATCTGTCAGCCTACCAATCTATTGATCTATTGATCATCTATCATCTATTGCAAATGACAAAGCAAATGGGAATAAACTGTTAACAGCAGCAAAATCTGGGTAAAGGCTAAATGGATGGATGATCCTTGTACTATTTTTATTTTTGCCACTTTTTTGTAATGTTAAAATTTTTTTCCAAATAGAAAGTTAAAAAGGTTATCCCAACACAATGTATCACTTTGGGTAAAATTAGTTATAACAATGGTTTCTTTCCTTCTCTTCCCTCATCTTCCCCTTCCCATCCTCCACCCCCTTTCCTTTCTTCCTCTTTCCATTTTCCCTTGGCATCATATAAATGAATACAGTTAGGAAACTTCTGGCATACTGGCATATTCCACAGATTAAAATAATTTAAAAGTAAAGAATTAAAGGGAGGTATTGGCTAGATCCAGGATAGGCAAGATGGCAACAGAGCTGCAAGCAGAGGCAAGAGGATCCAGAACTTGACTTTGTGTTTCTGTGGCTAATACGAAAGTTGTATAGAGAACTTGAGTAAAAGAATCACAATAGGCTGGGTGCAGTGGCTCACACCAGTAATCCCAGCACTTTGGGAGGCCGAGCCGGGCAGATCATCTGAGGTCAGGAGTTTGAGACCAGCCTGACTAACATGGTGAATCCTCATCTCTACTAAAAAGACATAATTAGTTGGGCGTGGTGGCGCGCAGCCTCCCTTCCCCTTCCCTTCCTCCTCCCTTCCTTTCCCTTCCCTTTCTTTTTCTTTCTTTCCTTTCTGGCTCTATTGCCCAGGCTGGAGTACAGTGGTGCACCCTCAGCTCTCCGCAACCTCTGCCTCCTGGGCTCAAGCAATTCTCCTGCCACAGCCTCCTGAGTAGCTGGGACTACAGGCACGCACCGTCATGCCTGAGTTCTTTGTGTGTGCATTTTTAGTAGAGATGGGATCTCGCCATATTGTCCAGGCTGGTCTCGAAGTTGTGAGCTCAAGTGATCTGCCCACCTGGGCCTCCCAAAGTGCTGGGATTATAGGTGTGAGCCACTGGGCCAGCCTAGAATGTCCGTATTTTTAATATAATGGTTGCCAGGGGCATCACAGCATGCCATAGTGGTTAGTAATGTGGGCTCTGGGAAAAAAGAGTTTGAGTTTAAACTAAGCTTTTGCATTTCCCACCTGGGTGATCTTGGACAGATGGCTTCATTTTATCATGTCTCAGCTTCCTCACCTGTAAATGGCACCTGATAGGAATATCTTCACCTGAAGGTACCAGAAAGTATGACTTACAGTAGGTTAAACAAAGAGAAACCCAAAGAGCAGGTGCTGCTGATCAATAGTGTGAGAGAAAAGAGGTTTTTTGTCTCTGCCATACTTTGTGTGCGATTCTACTTTTCCTACAAAAAGAAGGGAAAAGAGACATGGGAGAATTTTAGCTGAGTTGGCCTTTTTATCAGAAAATCAAAGCTTTTCTCAAATTTCCAATAAGCAGAAACTCACTTACAGGCCTGATTTGTGTCTCCTGACCACCTTTGCTTGAATTTGGGAGAGAAAGGAGATTATAGATAGGGCTTAAGTCAGACAATCAAGAGTGTGGGTTATAGTGTGTTACAGGATTCTGGATATTAAATGAGCTAACAGCTGTAACGTTCTTAGAAAAATTCACAAGTGCTCAATTGTTAGCTTGTTATCATTATTGGTAATACTAATAGAAGTAGAATTTTTATGTACATATTGAAAATATAATGAGAATTAATTTTGATAAGACCTGTGCAGGAGGAAAAGGATGAAGTCAACAGCTCCCTCCTTAGTTTCACCCTTGGAGAAGGCTTAGAAGGAAGTGAAGCATTGATATGTAAACCACCTACATGCTTGCAAACACCTGTGATTGACCCTCTCTGTAGGCCAGGTAGGACTGTGGGACCTGCTACTATGGAGAAGGGCTTGTAGATTTCAAAGAGGATGCTGGGATCCCAGAGTAGCACAAGTGGCTGCACTTATTCACTTATTTTGATTATAATAATATATGTGGTCATTAGTTTCGCCCTTATTTTCCATGTGGATGGGCTATATTTATTTTGTTGGGGTTGGCTCAAAGTAGACACAACAATCTTTGCCTTGGACATTTTCAGTGAGCCATGTTACCCCTCTTGGAAGTGGAGGTGCTTTGTCTCTCCACTGGGGCTCTATGTACACAAGCACACCCACATTTTATTGGTGGCTCCTTTCCAAGTTGCTAGCTTGGCGCTTTTCAAAATGTGCTGAATGACTGTTTGGAACTTGTCTCTGCTGACTCCACTGGGCTCGGTTTCAAATCTCTCCTAATCCACTAATGTACCTTTATTAAAGTGGGAGAGAGAGGCTGAATCAGTCTTTGGATGCATTATTAAAATAAAGTAGGAGAAGTGAAATGATCAAAAGAGAACAATAACAAAGGAAAGCTCACTCTCTCCACCACTCTCTATTCAGTTCTTTAAAGCTGATATTTTGGGGGAAGAAATGTCAATATTATTAGATTAGTTTTCAGTAGTCTTTAATTTTTTTTACTTTAACTTTTGTTCTATTTTTCAGGGAAGAGACTGTCATTCACCAGCAAACCCCTGCTCCCTTGCTTTTCCTTTTTTGTAATTGGAAGTTGAGGTTGAACTGCTCTGTGGTTATTCACCCACTTCTGCTGGTCAAAGGCCCATGAGGATTTAAATGACTAAATAGGCCATAAAATGCCAACCTTTTAGAAGTCTAAAAAGTGTCTGCTGGATCAAACAGTCATCACGAACCACCCTTAGATTCCTCTGCCACCCACTTTGCTTCCTGTGTCTGGGACACCCTGAGTCCACAGTGACTGAGTCCACAGTGCCAAACTATAAAGAAACCACCAGGTACCTTTTCAAAAATGTCCACTCGTCCTTAAAGTCATGAATCAAGGAAGAGATGGCTTCCAGATATGCAACTGGACTTCCGACAGCCATCATCCTCTAAAATCTCCCTGTGTTTTGACTGAAGTTACCCACCCACTTCTGCTGTTTCCTGGCTCACATAAACATTGAGCAAGTAACTTTCCATTAGACCCAGAGGATAGACTAGAATAGACTTCTGAATGTCTGAAAATTCCTAGTCCCCAACAAAGCTGTGTCCTGCTCAATAATTTATTTCATAAGAAGAAGTTATAATAAGTCTAGTCATTAAATCAAAAGAGAAAAACCTTAATTAAGTACAATATTGCTTGGTACTTGTTTTTGTCCATTTCATTTCTTCATTAAGTTTTGATTGGGAAAATAAAGATCATTACACAAATCTATTCTCAAATTTAGCCATGGATGATTTGATTTCACTTTCTGTCTCTTCTCTGTGCATATGTATATATATATATACACACACACACACTCAGAGAACATAGTCGTCTCTCTCTCTCTCTATATATATATATACAGAGCATACATATGTGTGTATATATATGTATATGTGTGTATGTGTGTATATATATATATATGTAGAGAGAGAGAGAGAGAGAGAAAGAGAGAGGGAGAGAGAAAGATGTTCCTCAACCTATGATGTGTTATGTTCTGATAAACCCACAGTAAGCTGAAAATATTCCAAGTCAAAAATGCATTGAATGCACCTAACCTTTCGAAAACCATAGCTTAGCCTAGTCCACTGTAAATGTGCTTAGACACTGAACATGTAAATGTGGAATATTTACATCGGTCTACAGTTGGACAAAATCATCTATCACAAAGTTTATTTCATAATAAAGTGTTGAATATTGCATGTAGTTTATTGAATTCTGTACTGAAAATAAAAAACAGAATGGTTGTACGGCTACTTGAAGTACAGGTTCTACTGAATGTGTTTCACTTTCATACCATTGTAAAGTTGAAACCATCATAAGTTAGGGACCATTTGTGTATATACCTATATGAGATATATGAAAGAAAGATATATATGTAAACAACATATACGTAAATGAGATATATTTATATTATATATAAATAACACATAGATCTCCTTGTTGAATCCTACTGTGTACAAGACATAATTTTTTATGCTGGGATTCAGCAGTGAAGGAAAGGGAGGAAAGCTCTTGGCTTCACAGGGCTCACACTCTGGTGAGGGAGACAACAAATATACAGAATATAAGAAGGTGAGGGCTGGGCACAGAGGCTCATGCCTGAAATCCCAACACTTTGGGAAGCCTAAGTGGAGGAATTACTTGAGGTCAGGAGTTCAAGACCAGCCTGCTAACATGGTGAAACCTTGTCTCTACTAAAAATACAAAAATTAGCCAGGTGTGGTGGTACATGCCTGTAATCTCAGCTACTTGGGAGGCTGAGGCACGAGAATCACTTGAAATCAGGAGGTGAAAGCTGCAGGGAGCCGAGATCGCTCCACTGCATTCCAGCCTGGGTGACAGAACAAGACTCCATCTCAAAGAAAAAAAAAAAAAGAAGGGGGTAAGTACTGTATGCAAAAGCAGAGCCAGGTGGGGGACAAGAGTCTTGAAGAGTTGTCATTTACCCATTTAGATGATATGGTCAGAGAAGCCTCCCTGAAAAGGTAATGTCTGAGCAGAGACTTATGGGAGGAGAGAGAACAGGGTGAGAAGATCTCTGGGGGAGGAGTAGAAAGTGCAAAGACACAGAGGCGGCGATGAGCCCCATCCGGTTGGGACAGATTGAAAAAGGGGTTCAGCTGGAGGGGCCTGAGAGGTGAGGGTGGCAGGGCGGGTGGAGGTGTAAGCTCAGCAGATGGTGGACACCCTGGAGGCCATTGTGAGGCTCTGGTTCTCCCTCTGTGTGATTTCAAGTTCCATTGCATGATTGCAGCTGAGAAGTGAACAAGCCTTATTACCTGGTTTCTCTAGAAGAGGATCATTCTGGTAGGTGCCTTGAGAAAAACATAGGAGGGACTGGGAGGATGTAGAAAGTCCTATTTGTAAGGGTTTGCGATCTGAGTATATGTCTACTGAGCCGTGAACTTACCTTCTCGAGTTCTGTATTCTAGTTGGAACTCTTCTGCTAACTGCTGGAGGGTATTGGCACAATCAATTCATGTTTTATTTAGAAGGGAAATAGAAGTGAACACTTAGTATTTAAGTTTGAGCCAATTTCTTCTTAATCCCTGTCATCTGTAGCCTGCTAGGATCCTTAAGTTTGTTTTCCTTTTTTTCCAACACCAGAGCATGTGCCTTTGCTTGACCCACCTCTGTCCTCATAGTTTCTTTACTAACAGCTCTGACTTCCCTTCCCAACCTCTCTTAGCACATGCAGAAGATGAGAACAGTGGACAATGGCTTTGCTAAGCCCTGAATTGTTCTGAAGTTCGAAGTTGTAACCCGTGAGCTATCTCTTTTATGAAAACAGTCAAAACTGGATGTTAGAAATATTTTGGAGGTTAAAGGAAGAGCAACTTGAACCTCCCTACCACTGAACTGTTTAATATTCTAGAATTTATGTTACACAGTAAAAGATAGACAAGTCTGTCTGCAGTTCTGGGACTGGGATATGCCTGTGCATACACGAATCTGCTCTGTTTTGGTTTCATTTCACTTTAGTTATTTGATTTGGTGTCTGCAAAACCCTTTGTGCACATTTTTATGAGCCTTGGGACAATTTACTGTCAAGCTTGCTTGAACTCTAAAATATGCCTCCAGTTTCGGAAAATCACAAATTATTTACCAAGGAGGCAAGGAAATGGAGGTCATTGGGCTAATTTCTTACATTTCAACTTCCTTTCTGAGACCTGACATCTCCCGGCAGTCACAGTGATGTCTTCTTTAGATAGATTCAATAATGGGGAAGAACAGATGAAAAGAGGTGAAAGTTGCTAACTGCTATGTTCCTCTGCTTGCTTTTCACGCTGTGTGCCAGGAATCAAAGCTGGAGGAGTGGAAGGTAGATATAAAGTAACCCCATTTCCTAGGTTATTGTGTTTATAAAGCTTTAAATAGGAAATTCTAAAAAAAAACTCTTTACTTTGTGGGAAACAAAGTTATTAAGGTATGAAAACAACAGTTTTAAGCTAAAACAATAGAATAAATGATCACTAAAATGAAAGTACAGAACAGGTATAGAAAGTCAATCTTTGAAACATCAGCTGTTGTCAGTTTCTTTCAAGATAATTCAAGGGTGACTAACATATAACTAGCAAATACATTTAACATACAAGAGAAAAAGAGTGAAGATAAAAGGGGGCAATAAAATAAATAGGGGAATAAGTGATGACCATAGATCAAATGGAAAGGATAAGGAAGGAGGAAAAGATAGCTCCTATGTGTCTAGCTTGGAAAGATAATGACTCAATTGAATGAATAGGGGACACACATTGAGGGGTTGAAAGCCAGGAACTCAGGAATTTTTATTTATTTTTATTTTTATTTTTGAGACGGAGTGTAGTTCTGTCGCCAGGCTGGAGTTCAGTGGCCTGATCTCGGCTCACTGCAACCTCCGCCTCCCGAGTACAAGCGATTCTCCTGCCTCAGCCTCCTGAGTAGCTGGGATTACAAGCCTGCTCCCCCACATCCGGCTAAGTTTTGTATTTTTAGTAGAGATGGGATTTCACCTTGTTGGCCAGGATGATCTCGGTCTCCTGACCTCGTGATCCACCCACCTCGGCCTCCCAAAGTGCTGGGATTACAGGCATGAGCCACTGTGCCCAGCTGGACCCCAGGAATTTTTAAAGACATGGCAACATTCTTGTTGTATGGGTTTACTTATGACAGATGGGTACATAGGTCTGTCCAAAGAGGCTGGGACACTTTGTTATGTTTGAGGAATTTTTTTCTGCTAAATTCTCTTTTCCCTTTCTTCCAAGGAGGCAGGGTAAGGAGAGGTACCAGGTGCTGGTGGATTGTTTACCTTGGAGATTCCCACCTTACGGAGGAAATAGCTGGTAGAGTCAGCACAGACCCCTTTTGGTGGGCCTCACAGTTGTGAGTTGAGCACTTGGAGCAGGGAAACATTGGATGTTTTCATGACATCAGTAGGATTTAATTCAATCAATGAATAGGACCCAGAAATACATTAGCTGAGACAGTGTGGGAAGAGGGGCAGAATCCCAACTGTGCTTAATTATAATTTGAGATGTAGAATAAAGAGTGCTCCAGGAAGCATGGCTCCAGGCAAATGATGAGTTTTTGAATCCCTTCATGTTTACTATTTCATTTTTTCCCTTCATGCTTATGATTTTAATTGTCTCTGTTTCCCAAAGTGATTAGCAGAAACAGTTTAAGATGAAATGAATATATGTGCTGGAAGGAGAGGCAAAAGTAGGGTGACATCTCGTTTCATAATCAGGCTTGTGGGTGGGGAGGGGATGGTGCAAGTGAAGAGAGAGAGGGCTTGGTAGTTTCTGAGAGGAGGAAGAAGAGGAACACAAACTTAGTTCCTGAGGAAAGAAATCGATGGGAATCCAGGCTGATTCCACTCGCATCTGCAACAATTCAGACAAATCCAGAAGCTGGCAGCTAAAATGAATGTTTATTTCTCAATGGAATGAAAAAAGAACTGAAATGGAGCTGAAGATATTATACTCTCTGAAATGATTTACCTTATGGGCATTCAGGCTAATGAATGAGTTTATTTCCACATCCATGTGTGATCTATGTGAAGTTCATTTCATATCTGCAATGCTCTCTGTAGGAAATGTAGTCTAATGCCTGGCACTGTTAAGGGCTCAGTGAATGCTGGTTTCTTACTTCTGATTCTACCCACAATTATACCTGATTCTCTATTATTCTGGTATGTGAGCAATCTCAGTCAAGCTTTCTGCAGTGTATATCTGTGCTTTCTAAAGTCAACATACAAAGTAAGAGTTAAGACCGGGTGTGGTGGCTCACGTCTGTAATCTCAGCACTTTGGGAGGCCAAGGCGGGTGGATCACCTGAGGTCAGGAGTTTGAGACCAGCCTGACCAACATGGTGAAACCCCGTCTCTACTAAAAATACAAAAATTAGCTGGGCGTGGTGGCACATGCCTGTAATCCCAGCTACTCAGGAGGCTGAAGCACAAGAATTGCTTGAACCCAGGAGGCAGAGGTTGCAGTGAGCCAAGATGGCGCCATTGTACTCTAGCCTGGACAATAAGAGAGAAACTTCGTCTCAAAAACAAAAAACAAAACAAAACAAAGTAAGAGTTAAGATGTAAAGTTCTAAACTCTACTTCTTTTGAATTATTTTCTCAATGTTCCAATTAACTCATACTCATCAGGCATAAAGTTTCTCCTTAAAATTGGTTTTATTTATCTCAGTTATGAGACAGTTAGAAACAAATGGTTTGTATTTGTTTTGAAAAGCAGCTACAACCTTCAAATGATAAACACAATTTATCCATCTTTCATCTGTTCCTTGTTTTGACTTTGTTGAAATGAATTTCCTTTTTAAACTAGCGATATTCAAATAATTTGTGAAATATTTTATTTGGGTTTAAAATAAGGACTGTGGCACATTAATCATCTGGCCCATTAGAAACAGCGAGTCTTTCATCTTCAGCAGTTTAGTTGTAAAATGCCTAGTTGTGGTTTTCTTTATAGCTATCCTGAGTTGGCTAAGATTCTTGAATGTGAAGATCGCTAGCTTTAAGAGTTTTGGGAAATTCTTGACTATGTTTTCTTTACATATTTGTCTCACCCTATTCTTTCTTTTTTCTTTAGTAACTCCGATAATAGGAATAAAGGGGTTTGCACTATGACTTGCATGTGACTGATATGTGTATTCTTTTGTATTCTCTGTGCTCTAGTCAAATATTTCATGTTGATCTGTCTTTGGGATCACTGAGCCAATCTTCAGCTATACTGTTCAACTCATCCAATGAGGTCTTCATTTCAAGTATTGTATTTTTCAGTCTTAGAATGATTACTTTTTACAGATTTTGATTCAATGATTAAACTCCACATCTTTTCATCACTTTCGTTCATATTGTCTTTCAATCTCTTTAATATATTGATCATTGTATCAAAATGTAATTTTAAGATGCTAAATAAAATATCATTTTCTTTCTTTGCATCTGCTTATATTGTTTGTATGTTTTACCTGGTAATTGATCACAATTTCTTGACTGTTTTTATGTTAGTAATATATGACTGTATGCCAGATATTGTGGACAAAGCACATGTCAAAACTCTGTATGATGCTACTTCGACCAGACAGGAATCTGTGCTTTCTCTGTGGGGCAGATAAGGTGAGGAGATCATCACCCCAATCCAAGAGGCTGAGCTAGATCCAGACTGGGTTGACATTTTAGTAAGATCCCCTCCACTTCTAGTTATGTTTTTATTCCTCAGGCCTGTCTCTTCCACACTGTTGATTGACAGCTCTGAAAGACAGTGGAAATTTCAGGCTGTTTAGTATCCTGCCATATGCTCCATCCAAATTCGATGAGCATCTTGGGGAGACCAGCCACATTCTGAGCAGACTCCTTCCCTCCAGTGGAACTTTTCCTCCCAATTATTATGGGACTTCCGAAGATTTTAACTTACTTTGCAGAAACTCCTAACCTTTTACTCAGTCTCAATTTAGCAAGGGTACTGTGAGGAAAATTGGCAAGGCATTTGGGGATACTTTTGTTTCCAAATTGTTGTGGTTGCTTCTATGAATGCCACAAGCTTTGCTGGCTTCTCTTGCCTTCCTACAGTGCTTCTGCATGAACCAGATCTGATCTGTGTTTCAAATCAGCAAATATCCCAAGAAAGAAAATAGCCTGTGAAAAGTAGCTAATCTTGGCAAAACACTCTGCTCTCTGGAATTTTTGTTCTTTTAATTCTTTTTGTTTCCATAATTCACTGATCTCTTTAAATGGATTTTTTTTGCAATTAATTTATCTTTTTTAGTTAGTCTAACAGGATTGTGTTGTCCTGCAACCAAAGGCATTCTATTCATAAGCACAAGTCCCCTTAGAGTCAACTTTTAAGAAGCCTTGTGCAGCTATGTCCTTCCAACCTAACAGTCCATAAGATCTTCCCCTATTTTTCCAGAAGCTTCAGATGAGACTATCTGAAAAGTATGGACATATGTGACAAATAGAGATTACAAATTAAATTCTTACTGTCCAACATGAAAAACTTGACTGTCCTTTTTTTCTGTGTGTCCAGAGATAGAGGGAGTCCACGGAGCCTCCCCTGCAAGCATCAGTACAGAAGTCGATAATAATCTGGATGCAAGCCCAGGTGTGTGGAGTCCACTGACTCAGAGGACCTGCATCGAAGGAACTGGCTCTCATTATCCTTAAGAATGATGACTGTGTTTCCAATTCCAGTAGACCCTTTGATGTGTTCTGAATACATACTCCTTTTGGAATTGAACTTCTAGCGCCCTTAACTTTGGCCCACTCTGGTTTTCCATCTGTTTTTTTTAATAATTTTTTTTATAAAGATAAGGTCTTGCTTTGTTGCCCAGGCTGGTCTTGAATTCCTGGACTCAAGCAATCCACCTGCCTTGGCCTCCCAAAGTGCTGGGATTATAGGTGTGAACCATTGTGTCCAACCGCTCTCTGGTTTTTCTAACGTCATGTTATCCCAACTCTGTTCTTTATGTAAATTTCCCTGATCACATGGTTGTATCTTGGCATTTCAAAATCTTTGACAGACTTTGTTTTGTTTGAATTTTACAATGAACTTACATGAGTAGGTACGGTCCCCAGTTCAGTTTTATAGACAAGGATTCTGTAGGTCAAGAAGTGAAACACAACCAATAACAGCAGGTGACAGGATTTAAACCTGGGTCACTTTACTTATTTTTTTCTACTCTATCATTATGTGAATCTATCCTACCTCTGCAATGACAGATGGCCCTAGAGCAAGAACACTTCCTTACATCTGCTATACAGTCAAAAAGTAAAAATTCCACACAAAAAAATATGGAAAGAATTTTTACCTGCTCTTATAGCTTCCTTCAGGGACCTGGCACCCACTAATGTTGGGTAACAGAAAGAGGACTTAAGTAACTTAACACAAGGCAGAGAAAGTTACAGAGACTGTCTTAGCATAGTATAGCATGGAGTGGTCATGCTTGGATGTGCAAAACGTCTGATGGCCTTGAACATGGCTTGACCCTGAATTACACTAGTGGGGCAAGTTGCCTGGAGCAAAGCAAATGTATTGGACCCAAAGCTCTCATTCGAGAATTTTGTTGCCTAAAAATTATAAAATATCAGCAATTTCATATGGTTCGGCCTAATATTTTATCACTCTTCCTTTTTCTATTCTAAAACAATAATTTTTAATAATGTAAGCTATACACATACATGCTTTAAACATACAACACCCTGACCATCATATAGTGGATATTTCAAGAAGTTCATGTTCAGCATGTCTTCACCCCCACTTGAAGACATAATGTGTGTATTAGGCTGTTCTTGCATTGCTATAAAGAAATACCTGAGACTGTGTAATTTATAAGAAAAGAGGTTTAATTTGCTTACAGTTCTGCAGGCTGTAGAGGAAACATATTGGGTCTACTTCTGTGGAGGCTTCAGGGAACTTTGACTCATGGTGGAAGGTGAAATGGGAGCAGGCACCTCATGTGACTGAAGCAGGAGCAAGAAAGAGAGCGAGCGAGGTGCCACACACTCTTAAACAACCAGAACTCTCTCTTGAGAATTCACTCACTGTCTTGCGGACAGCACCAAAGGGATGGTCCTAAACCATTCATGAGAAATCCTCCTCCATGATCCAATCACCTCACACCAGGCCCTACCCCCAACACTGGGATTACAATTCAACATGAGATTTGGGCCTGGACACAGATCCAAACTCTATCAATATATTAGCCAGACACTTGCAGCTATATGAAGAATACCCTGGTTACCCAGCTACAAATGGAGATGTTATTGGTAAGGGAGGGGGGCAGGGAAGTGCTGGGAGGAGAAAGGCAGGTCTCTGGCGAGGGCTCCACCCTGGTGCCTGTGCCCACAGACCTAGATAAGGGCAGGCACTCCTGCCTTTGCGCCCAAATGTTGCATTTCCCAAGACCACCCTGGCCCGCCACGCCCCCATCCTGTGCCTAGAAAAACCCCGAAACCCTAGTGGGCACTCACACAAGCGGCTGGACATCCAGAGGACGTCAAGAATAGCACACCGACAGGCCGACCCTGGCAGGCCATCGACTGGCGGAAGGACATGGAGTTTGGCTGGGCAGTCGGAGGAGAGCCAGGCCGCTAGGTGGCCTGATTCCAGGAAAATACACCTTCCCACTCCATCTCCCTTCTGCCTCCCCTGTCTGCTGACAGCTGCTTCCACTCAATAAAACCTAGAACTCATTCTCCAAGCCCACGTGTGATCTGATTCTTCCTGTACACCAAGGCAAGGACCCTGGGATACAGAAAGTCCTCTGTCCTTGAGATAAGCCAGGGGGTCTAATTGAGCTGACTAACACAAGTCTCCTACAGATGGCAAAACTAAAAGAGCACCCTGTAACACACGTGTGCCCACTGGGGCTTCAGCTGTAAACATTCACCCCTAGACACTGCTGTTGGGTTGGGCCCCACAACCCAGTCGTCAGCATGCTCCCCTAGAGGTTTGAGCATCGGGGCACAGAAGAAGCGAGCCACTCCTCCTGTTGCACAGCCTGCGAGGGGGGCAAGGAAACGTTTCCTGTTTCATCATCAGGGATATTGTATTGGTGTCTTAAATAACACTAGCATTTTGCCATATTTGGAGCTGCTACTGGGCCAGCTCTGGTTCCAGCCCTGCCTTTCAATCTTTTCCTTGCTTCTGGCATGAGTTCCCTTCTCTCTTGAGAAATCGATTATGCATTTGAAAATACATGTAGCTATACATACTTTAAACGTAACATTTAGCAAGGATGCTCCTTATCGGACCGTCCTTCATGTTGCTGGGAACAGAGAACAGGACAGTTCCAGGTGAGCGAAGTAGTGCGATCTCATACATGATGAAAGCTAAGCAGGCAACAGCTTTTCCATAAGTAAGCATTTCAAAATATATTTGTAGAAAGTCATTATAAGAATAAGATGCAAATCAAGCTATTTTTAAACAATCGTTTTCAGGGCCAAGGAAGAAATTATGAGAATGAATTCTTTAAAAAAACATTATAAGGTCTTTAGTGGTGTTTTTAGTTGAAGTAATTTAGAGATGATTAGATATTGTTATTTTTGGTTCAATTCTTTAGAACAAAAGCTTACCGTAATAGAAAGCTTTGCCATTTCTTTTCCCCACAACTTTAAAAAGTAAAGAGTGAGTGTTGGGTCACAATAACCTTTCTTTTTTAGTCTCCTTTTTGTGCAAATTCATCCACCATCAAATTACATTGTACTCCTTCCTCCTCTGACTACCTGTGGAAGAATGTTTATATAAATAAAGCCAAAGCCCTGTCTTTCTGTCTGTTGCTCTGAGTAAATGGTGCAAAATAGATGCCTTAGTCTGGTGATTTGATTTAATACAAATGGAACTTGTTAGAACACTTCTTTACACCTGAGATATTGGGCGATTTACTTGTAACTTTCCTTGCTATGTGAACAGCAGTAGTATTTGCTGTTTCTAAGATGTGTTGTAGTTTGAAAGATTTTGTTTGTATCATGCCAAAGTGACTGCATTAAGAAGTACCGAGTTGACTGATTAAAACAAAACAAAACAAAACAAAACTCCTTTAAATCATTCAGCTGTTTGACCTATGCTAGTGTATAGGTGCTATGCATAATTTTATATATATATATATTTTCTTTTTTTTTGAGACGGAGTCTCGCTCTGTCACCCAGGCTGGAGTGCAGTGGCGCGATCTCGGCTCACTGCAAGCTCCGCCTCCCGGGTTCACGCCATTCTCCTGCCTCAGCCTCTCCGAGTAGCTGGGACTACAGGCGCCCACCACCACGTCCGGCTAATTTTTTTTTGTGTTTTTAGTAGAGACGGGGTTTCACCGTGGTCTCGATCTCCTGACCTTGTGATCCGCCTGCCTCGGCCTCCCAAAGTGCTGGGATTACAAGCATGAGCCACCGCGCCCGACCTAATTGATGCTTTCTGTTTTATTATGTGGCAGTGTGTAGTCCCAGTATTTATGCTAATTACATAGTTCTTTGGACTCCAGTTTTTCTTTTTGTGAATTTGGATTAAAGTCTATCATGGCTCCTTTCAAAAAGAGCATATATGTAAATGGAGGGTACTTTGATACCATTAGAGGGATGGGACTGAGATCTCAAAGAAATAGGCTACACTGGCTCTGGGGTGAATGGGTCCTCTGACTTGTAGGGCTTCAGAGTAGGACACACACTCTGGGGCTAAAGCTCAGGATATTGGCCATGCAGTTGAACATTTCTGCCAGTTCTTTCCTGGTCCGGCCCTGTGCAATTTCCAGCTTCTGTAAATACACGTTGAAGGTATGCACACAAAGGTGTGCCAAAGTGTACAGTTGCTCAGATTATTTGCACACCTTGGTTTGGCTCTGGCCAGTTGAAGGAGTCATGAGGAAATACCTTGCTGCAATGATTTCTATCATTCATTTCTCAGTGTATATTGGTATTAATTGATTTTTTTTTTGGCACAGTTTAAAGTACTTTTGAACTTTTCCCCTTTCTTCTCTCTTCTGCTTCTTTTTCCAGACTGTTTCCAAGATTGGATGAAGATAATCAATTGACAATGCTGTGAAGATAGGGATTTGGAGCGTGTTGGGGGAGGTAGTGTTGACTTCCTTGTGCAATCTAGGATTGAGTGGGGGATGCAGTTGGAAGGGAAGAGAAGTAAGACTCCTCCATCTTCCTGGTCCAGAGAAATTATTCTGGAGCCCCCTACCCTTAATGAGAAAGGAGGTGTTTTTGTTTCCACCGTCTTTGAGATCTGATTGCTAATGTAGCTACCTTTAAATAATTCTGCAATTTACAATAAAAGTAAGATCTCCCTCCTTCATCCTGTGTTACACAGCCTGGGATTGCACCCTTTTTCCTGGCACCTTTCCATTGCGGGAGCCTGCCTTTGACTTTCTTTCCTCTCCACACATCTTCTATTCATGCTGCTTCTCTTTTCAGAAATTGCTGAGCTTCTAGGCAAGTGTCCCTCCCAACAGATGAATATTCAGCAGAGAATGGAGAGCTTTCTACCGTAAGAATCAGGATGTGGCTGTTTATAAAGTTATTGCATTTTTTTGAAGAGTGGCTGCAATTAGTTTTGGTGTTAGGCAGCAAAAACCCCAAAATGTTCTTTTTGATTTCACGTTGCTTGCATAATACAGATACCCATTTACTGGAAGAAATCTTCATGGGTAAGTGTATGAGTGTGTATGCATAAGAATGTGTGTGTGTGTGTGTGTGTGTGTGACTCCACATATATTTCTAGAGTGCCTTCTATGTGCCAGACATGGTGTTGGTTGACATATGTAATTGAGAGTAAAACAGTCATGATCTCTGCTCTTAACCAATTTACAATCTAGGATAAAATAGACCTTCCACGTTCAAATCCACAATGACATTAATTGCAATATGATCATTGTTGTGTTTGAAGAATAGCTAAGAAAAGCACAAAGAACTTGCAAGATGGCTTAACAGAAGAACTTCATCTAGCTTAGAAGTCTGGATAAAGTGGTATGAGTAAGGATGAATAGGAATAGGCCAGATAAAATACGAAGCCAGGAGTTGGAGGTGGACATGGGGGAGGGAGGTGACATTGTACTGATGGAGAGATGTGGAGAGCTGAGGAGGCTGATGAATGCAGAGAAAGTTGAAGTGTCACTGGATTGCAGTTCTTGATAGGTAGAAGTGTTGTATGAGGGGACGAAAACAAGGCCATTGGAAAGGGAAGTTGAAGGTGGTGGTGGTGGTGTTTGTGAAGATATTTATATTATTGCAGAATTATCTGAAGTGCAGTTTCCAATGTTGACAAAATTCATGGTGTGACTGTGGAAGTTGGTACTTGAGGTGAATTATGACAACAATCAGTGGGTATCAGGGTAAGGAACTGCTGGGCAAGGTGTTGATGGTGCATCTAAGTGATGTTAAATCTGCTTAGCATGATGGTAGGGTTGGGTGAAAAGGAGACTTTGAGTTGGGTGCTAAATTCTTTAAGGAAGGACCAAATGATTAAGAGAGGACTAGAGGGAGAAGAGGCTCTTATTGTCAACTACTCAAAGGAGCAGCTTACAAAAGAGAGTGCAGTCATTTGTCTGCAAGTGGCATTGGGTAGTCAGGAGGACAATGCCTTGGTTCTGATACTGGGATATTTGGAGTTTGACGGAAAACATCTCCCAGCCCCCACTTGAGAGGAGAAGTAGTATCCTTAGGGGACAGTGGGTTTCAGTGAAGTCGAGAAACTGTGTGTGGGGTATGTGTGTGTGTGTGTGTGTATGTGTGTGTCATAACTTTGAGATAATGATGGGTTAGAAACATGTAGATTAAGGTAAGAAGAGACTACCCTCAGGCATTCATCCAAACTTTGAATTTCTTCTAGAAACCTTCTCTCAAGTCACAGTCAAGTGATCCAGTAATTGCAAAATCACTCTCTTCTAATGTGTACCATTTCACTTGGTAGCTCTTTCTGTTGAATAAATGATACTGTATATAATAGACACTCAAACATTCTAGTATTTTCTATGCAAATGTGTAGAAAAAAGTGTTTGGGGGTATGAAGTCAGGGTAGGTAGGCTGAAAAATTATTTTATTTATTATTTGTATTTGTTCCTGTAGTGCTCGTGTGATTTAAAATACAAAAATTAGACATATATGTTGGAAAAGTGCATCAAAACCTGAAAAATTAATTTTCAAACATTTTATGCTACTGTTGGAGTTATGAATGTAACTTGTCTGAAGAAACTTCCTGATCATTGTGCTTCATTTTCTTCTTATTTGGACTGTAAACATTGTACAGTTTTTATTTGACAGATGAACATTAGCACTGAAGAAGCAAATTGAATAAAATATAGACATTTAAGTTAATTTAAAATGTAAGTTTTATTTTATTTTTGGATGGGGTCTTGACTGCATTCTGAAAACATAGCTGATGTTTTTATTACCTTAGTGTAAGCTGTGTAGTCAAAAGAATAGTGGGAATCATCACTGTGTGTGGATATTGTTGTTTCCGCGGTATATTCTGTCCTAGGCAACTACTAACCAAAGGATCTTTCAGAAATGTTCTCCCAAACCACTGCCCATTGGATAGCAAATGCAGTATCTATTTTAGAGGAAATTATTGCATCAGATTAAAATGGTTAAATTGTCTTAACATGCCAGGATCTTATCTGTGAAGGTATTTATATTATTGCAGAATTATCTGAAGATTAACTTTTTTTAAAGGAGGACAACTGCTCTTCAGATTTTTCCCATGAGAACTGGAGATTAAACTTTAATTTTTCTCCTTTTATCCTCCCCAACAGAAGCTGTATATTTTGAGGATAACCACTTGGTTAAAAGCAAAATAGCCCTAAATAAACACACATACCTTAAAATGAATGAGCATTTCTGGTATAGTCTTAGATTTCACAGTGTCAAACTGACTGGGTTGAGAAAGCCACCAGAATTTCATAGCTCAAAGTTCAGGTTTTATACAGGATTTATATGTCCTGTAGAATATTTTGTTTGCTGCAGTTTGAAATGATAGTATCTTCTCTAGGAAACTGATGTTTAACAGATAAGTGCAACCAGATTGGAACAGGAGCTGCAGGAAAAAATTTCACCATTTTGAATGGGGTTTGTGTTTACCAGTACACAAAATGTATGCCTGTATTATCGATTATGTGAAAATATCTATAATTGTTAGAAAGATAAAACACATGTTTGCCAGGAAAAATCCATTTTTTCCATATCTCTCTTTGTGCACTGTGGTTTTAAAATTTCCTTTTCATTTTTAATGGTGTTTTCTGTTTAAAAAAGCTTATTTGAAAAAATTAAACAAAAAATGTATACATTTATTGTGTACAATGTAATATTTTAAAATATGCATATATTTGGAATGGCTAAATGTAGCTAATTTTCATATGCATATTTTTGATTTTTGTGGTGAGGACACTTAAAATCTACTCTCTTAGAAATTTTCCAGAATACAATACTGTACATTGTTATTAATTGTAGTCACCATATTGCACAATAGAACTCTTGGACTTACTACTCCTGTCCAGGTGAAATTTTGTATACTTTGACAAACATGTCTCCAACCTCCACCTCTCTCCCCACCAGCTCCTTGTAACCACCATTCTACTTTCTGCTTCTGTGAGTTCAACTTCGTTAGATTCCACGTGTGATATTTGTCTTTCTGTGCCTGGCTTATTTCACATAACATAATGTCCTCCAGATTCACCCATGTTTCACAAATGACAGAGTTTCTTTTGTAAGGCTGAATAGTATTCCATTGTGCATGTATATCACATTTCCTTTATCCATCCCTCCATTGTTGGAGATTTAGGCTGATTCCATCTTTTGGCTATTATGAATAATGCTGCAATGAACATGGGAGTGCAGATATCTCTTTGACACATGGATTTCATTTTCATTGGATATATGCGGTATGCTCAGAGATGAGATTGGTGGATAATATGGTAGCTCTTTTCAAATTTTTTTGAAGAATCTCCATATGGGTTTCCATAACGGATGTACCAATTTACATTCCCATGTGCATTATTTTCTGACATTGATAAAGCAGTAGATCTATTCATTTCACAAACCTTTATTGTATGCTTACTATGCATCAGCATAATGGGAGGTGCAGTTGATACAAATAAAAGGCACAGTCTTGTTCAGAAGCAGATATGATAACTATTTATTAAACAAAGATGGTGGAAGTGGGCAACTGACCACATGTGAGAAGAGTAACAAGGAGAGTGGAATCTAGGATGATGTATATTTTGGCTTGGGCTATTGAGCTGATGGGGAATATATATTTTTTGAAGTGGAATATACTGTCGCCTTATTTCTAAGTAGGGTCAAGTTGGAAGCCAAATAAAACTTTCCAATATTGGTCCTTCTAGCACCTTAATAAAATGTACTTTGTGATTATGAGCAGCTGGTTTGAAGATTGATTCATTTCTACTCCTGTTACCTTGATAAATAAGAAATAAATTTCATGGACAAGAACTCATCATTTGAAATAGATGGTAACAGATGGATTGTCATTGATTACATGAGGTAATTTACAGGGAGGTACAGCACATGCATGTAGTGTGCTAATCCTTGCCACGTCTGTTTTCTGTTAATTAATACAAATGTTGTTGTGTAGTTTTTGGTATTCTGACTCAAACTGAGAAAATGTATACACTTTTATATACATGTATTAATGTAAAACTTGGATCTGGAAAAGCAGAGATTTCTAATAAATTAGCCAACATTTTCTTTGAAGAATTCAAGGTTCCCTGAAGTACTTTCTCTAATGATTGAATTGTTATTGTTGGAGGTCAATTCTCCAAGACTTTTTGTATTTCTGCATCTCTTGTGAGTGAGCAACTAACTGTCCTTCATTCTGAACTATCTTTTCAGGGATATTTATGTTGTGAAGAGTCTTGGAACATAGAGCCAGTGTCTCTCTCTGCAGCAAAGGCCAGTCATGCTCACTGCCCATTATGAAGGATTCAGATTCCCTAAATTAAATATTCCTCTTCTACAGCACAATCACTGAACATGTAGATACCATCTAGTTCTCTTTGCATCACTTTGCAAAAATGGAGGCCTGGTTAACTGGTACAAAAAATGCTAATACTTTTGCTACTGCTATTGTCATGAGTACTAAACTATTCTCTGTCTGTGACCCAGGAGTCTGGTGTCTTCTACCAGCATTCATGAATCTTTTGTCAGGCTAACTTGTTAGTTTGCAAGAAGGGTGAACTCTCAGACCCTTTGCAGTTTTTTGTTTGTTTGTTTGTTTTGCTTTGTTTTGTTTTTTGAGATGGAGTAGTGCTCTGTCACCCAAGCTGAAGTGCAGTGGCATGATCTCAGCGCACTACAACCTGGTTTCAAGTGATTCTCCTGCCTCAGCCTCTCGAGTAGCTGGGACTACAGGCATGTGAGACCACGCCCGGCTAATTTTTTGTATTTTTAGTAGAGACGGGGTTTCATCGTGTTAACCAGGATGGTCTCGATCTCCTTACCTCTTGATTCACCCTCCTTGGCCTCCCAAAGTGCTTGGATTACAGGCATGAGCCATGGCGCCCGGCCTCCTTCGCAGTTTTTGATGGTTAATGCACTTTAGTGTCTTATCTTCCAATCCGTAGACTCTATTCTACCATAAAATATGAAACATTCCAACTTTTCCATCATTGAGAGGATGGAACTCTAAGTTGTAGATTGACATGGTTTGGCTGTGTCCCCACCGAAATCTCAACTTGAATTGTAGCTTCCAGAATTCCAAAGTGTTGTAGGAGGGACCTAGGGGGAGGTAAATGGATCATGGGGACTGGTCTTTCCTGTGCTATTCTTGTGACAGAGAATACGTCTCAGGAGATCTGATGAGTTTATCAGGGTTTTCTGCTTTTGTTTCTTCCTCATTTTTCTCTTGCTGCCACCATGTAAGAAGTGCTTTTCATCTCCTGCCATGATTCTGAGGCCTCCCCAGCCATATGGAACTGTTAGTCCAATTAAACCTCTATTTTTTCCCAGTTTCGGGTATGTCTTTATCAGCAGTGTGAAAACAGACTGATACATAGATGAAATAACAAAAAGTCAAAAACTACTACATCTGCTTGTCCTTGTGATTGCAAATGAATATGGTGCCTATGATACCTCACATTTATTACATATCACAAAGTTTGAAACGTCTCACTGAGAAATATTGGAGTGTAAGTGTACATTTAAAGCAATGGCTTTTGTGAAATAGTAATATTTGCTATCACGCATAGTTCATTTATTTTCAGTGCATTTAACTTTTATCTAAGCACCATAAAGAAGTGTTTTGCTTTCTTATTGTAATCAAGTTTACTGAGGTGTAATTTATGTGTAATAGATTGCATCCAGTGTACAGTTTGATGAATATTGACAGTTTAACATGCCTGTAAGATCACCATCACCATCAAGACCCAAAACACTTCCATCACCCCCAAAGGCTTACATGTACCCTTTGACCAAACGGATTTTGATAATGTGTGTAAGCCCTTGATATTGAGCAATTTGTGAATAATTTCTACTGAGGAGTTTTTGCTAGTTTCCTATTTTATTTACTTTTTTAATTATCATAAGCATTAATATTTTACTTTTTTCCTGGGTTTTTTCTTTGATTTCTGTTTTCCTTTTAAGGGTCCTCTTTTTGGTATTTCCTTCTCTTTCATATCCATTGGAGCAGAAAGATCAAATAATATTTTCATGATCTCACGTAAATGAGATAAATGGAATAAATTTGAAAAAACATCAAGATTAAGTTGCCTCAAAGGAAAAAAAAGTCACACAAGAAAGAAGGTGGGAATTAGTGTACTTGAGTATGGAAATTGATTAAGCAGTAAAACTATGATGACAATTATTTTTGCAATTCAGTTATGAATTATGCTTAAAATGTGTACTTTATTCACTTTAATTATGATGTTTGATTTTAAAGTTTTTCCTTCTCTCAATTATTGACACATTTTCTAGGGAAGTCTTTCTCAAGTATTTGTTTTCATGTGACTTTTTATAATCATGGCTCTCAAAATCTAAGGATGGATTTTGAACAGCCTATTTCTCTCAGCAGTGTAAAATGAGTCACATGGGTCATATTTGTCTTGAGTCCCTTCAAAGACTGGAATGTGAGTAGAAATCGCAGAGCAACTTTCCCACGGCACTAATCGCATGTGAAGGACAAGACACTTCCATATGGTAATACCAAATATAAAATAGTGCAAAAAAAAAGTCTTTGGTTAGAACTGTTCCATTTGTCATATGCCTTCTAATTTATAAAACAAGAATTTTCTCTCTTGTCTCACCCGGTTGGAGGATCAGCTTTATTTTTCAAAATTTGGATGGAAATCAGTCTTCAGTCTGCTCTATCTGAAAAGAGAAAAATGCTTGCAACAGTTTGAAACACTATAAATCGGAATACTTGAAGTCAGTTATCTAGGATTTTTATATCACTCCTCTTCCAACCTCCAGCTTCTCACTGATGAGGGTTTCTTTCTTACTTTGAGGGGAAGAATTCACAGCAACTGTGAAAATGTAAAATAAAATGAGTTCATCTGATTAGTCTGCAATCTCTCTCTTTTCGTTTGCATACAGAAATTCTCAAGTAGACACATATAAACTTGCAGCAAGCACGCTTTCTTCCTGTGTGTTTGTCTGCATCTTCCATGCCATTTTCCAGCCATGCTTGTCTTTTGTTAGGAATTAGATGGTCAGAATGAGAATAATTTAAAATGTTTTTTAAAAACTTTATTTTTTAAGAACACTTTTAGGTTCATAGCAAAATGGAGAGAAAAAAACAGAGATTTCCCATATATCCCTCCTGTCCCCCTCACTTGGCCTCCCCCATTATCAACACCTCTAACCAGAGTGGTACTCTTGTTACAATGCATGAGCCTATACTGACACATGATTATCACCCAAAGCCCAGAGTTTAATTTAGGGTCCCTTGGAGTTGTATATCATAGGGGTTTAGACAAATATGTAATGACATGTACACAGAAAAATAAAAATTTTAAGTCAACATCTCGCCTTTCCTGTTCAGTATTAAATATGAAGCAATTGTTGTGCCTTTTCCAAAAATAGTCTGCCACAAGGAGCAATAAGTAATCAGAATTGAAGGTGGAGGAAAACAGAAAATCAAGAAGCCTGCTTTACATGAACACACACACATTTTATAACTTCTATTATACTTTAGAACGTTATTCCACTGGATTCTGGATTTCTAGATATCACACAAAAGTTTAACTGTAATTAGGAAGCGCTTAGCTTAGGGTGTGGCAGGGTAGTCTCGGCTCTGTTTGATAGAATTGGGTCAACTTGCAATGCATCAAACACTCAGAGAGAGTATTTTTTTTTTGGGACTCATCCACCTGAACAGGGAAATTTTCTAATTTGCACTAAAGTGCGGTACCTGCTCTCAGAACATGAGGAATTGAAGACAATCACACTCCCCCTCCTTTGCAGCAAAAGCATTTTTTACACCAGAGATCTCTGTGGAATTGTTCCTAGTCAGTATTATCTATGCAGGTTGTAAGTATGAGATGTTTTGATCCAAGAAAAAAAGCTTTTTTTGCCTTTTTCTTGTTTTTGTTTGCTTGCTTATTTTTATTTGTTTGTTTTCATTACTGTACCAGTCCAAAGAATCACTGGCCAAAAAACAGGACAAAGTCATAATTGGGAAATAAAGGAGGCTGGTGGGAACTGGAAAGACCTCAATAAGTGTTCATCAAACTGAGAAAACTGAGAAAGCAAAGCTCAGGGAAAGCAAGGTTCACTACTGAGAAATTGTAGTAAGGGTGGGAATGGGGTTGAAAGAGATGCAACTCTATTGTAGACAAGAGAAAGGCCAATTCAGGCACTAACTCATAAAGGCAGTGCATCTGCCCTGGTTTTCCTTTCATGAACAGCTAAAATACTAGGTGGCATTGGACATGGCAAAAGCACATAATAGGATGAGGAGGTTGGTTCTGAAATTTGGACTAGGTCAAGATTTCTGGCTCATAGAATTTAGTTGATTGTGGAGCAGTCAATATGCACAATGAGTCTCAGCAGCTAAGGCAGGCAATGGGGAAGTCAGGCAACGGATCAGAAACCCAGAGGAAATGTGTGCTGAACCCAGAGTCTAGACCTATAGGCTGCGAAGAAAAGATCAATAAGCCTGGTCAAAGATTCCAGGAAGGAAAGATTTGGATATCAGCACTGGTGCTGGGTTGTGGGGTGTCAGGTACAAGAATGAAGCTTGATTCCAAGCTCAGTGCCACAGGATCTTCTCTTTCCTGTGTATGCACAGAACTGACATGCAATTTCCACAAGGCCTGAGCATGAGGTTTGCAAAAAGTACGTTCTGCCTGACCTAAGTGTGGTGCTTGAACAAATGGAGAGAAGTAAATTTCTGATGCATAATTCAAACTGGAATATATTTATAATTATAAAGGAAAACCAGAGGGGCACTGTCAAAGTGTATGGTTATGCTCAGGTAAGAAAAAGGTGTAATCCTCCTCAAAGTATCATTTCTTTATATTAAAGCCTAGAAATATTTTCTCATTCATTTATTCATTAGTTCATTTACACATTCATCAAATATTTATTGAATGTCTACTACATGTTGATATGTTTAACATCTTGCAAATTCACTTTAATTAATTACTTTCATTATTTGTCTGTTTCAATTTTCAATAATGAAGTCCATCTCTCTAATAATGTTAGCAATTAAAAATGGAGCCACTGTTGAGGCAAGTTCAAGCTCTGGGGAATTATGAAATTTACCAGAAAACTGATGACAATGGAGAGAAACAGGATAAAATTATAAGAGCCTGAGGTGATGGTTTATAACTAAAATATTGATTTGAGAATGAATTAACTGAACCACTTAGCTATGATAATAGTGAGGTTGGACATCCATAATGGGAGTCATGATTGATTGTACGGCCATATAGAAGTTGGTCAAAATCCCCAAACTGGATGAAGAAATCAATTTGGTGGCTTCCTTTACATTTATTATTTGAAATAATTTTAGCAGGAAATACTAGACTAAAAAATGTAATGGCGTTTTTTTCTGGGCTCTGGCTCAAGTGGTTTGCCAGAAATAAAGTCTAAAAGCCTCTCCTTACTGTTGTATTTGTGACTTGCATTTTTGAGCCAGTTATTGTATTCTCCTGAAAGAATAGCTGTTTTTATTTAGTTCTGACTTTACTATAATGTGTGTGTGTTAATATGCATGAAAACACAGCATAGGATGTGTTGGGGTTGCAAGGAATAAACCTAGAACTGAGGCATGCTCCTCTATAAGCAAAGACTATTTTGAGTAGCAAATTATTTTAAACTACAAATTCTACCCAGGTGGTATTGTAGTATTTTTCTTGGCCAAACTTAATGTGAATTATTCATCAGATAAAAACTCTATCGAAAGGAGATAAGGTAGGGATTTGGAAAGAGAAGTGTTGCTTGTTTTTGTTTTGTTCTGGTAAACATGAGGGACTTTGGACAGCAAATGGGCAAGATGATGATATTGGCAATAGGAAGAACCATAAAGAAGAGGGAAGGGAAGTGGAAGTTTTCAGAATGGAAGGGAGAGGATTCATGTTTGCCTTGGAACTGAAGTGCCACTACACACTGACTCTTCTTCCCAAGTTAAATTATAAGGAGAATTTGTATTTATACATTTTGGTGTCCTTCAATTTAATCCTTTATACCAGAACCACGTTAATTCAGCCCAGTCTTTTTTCTGATGGGTTACTCCCTATCTTCTCCTCCATTTGGTGGGAAGAGAAGAGGAATAGACAAGAGGAAAAACAAACTAACAATAAAAGTACTGTGAGAAATTTATGGCTGGGCATGGTGGCTCACACTTTAATCCCAGCATTTTGGGGGGCCAAGGTGGATGGAACGCTTGAGTCCAGGAGTTTGAGATTAACATAGACAACATGGCAAAACCTCATCTCTACAAAAAATACTAAACATTAGCCAGGTGTCGTGGTACACGCCTATCGTCCCACCTACTTGGGAGGGTGAGGTGGGAGGATCACTTTAGCCCAAGAAAGTTGAGGCTGCAGTGAGCTGTGAACACACCACTGCACTCCAGCCTGGGTGACAAAGTGAGAACCTGTCTCAAAACAAACAAACAAACAAAAAAAATTCATGGCTGGGCTTGGTAGGTCATGCCTGTAATCTTACACTTTGGGAGGCCAAGGTGGGTGGATCACCTGAGGTCAGGAGTTTGAGACCAACCTGCCCAACATGATGAAACCCTGTTCCGCTAAAAATAGAAAAATTAGTCAGGCATGATGGCCTGTAGTCCCAGCTACTCAGGAGGCTGAGGCAGGAGAATCGCTTGAACCTGGAAGGCATAGGCCACAGTGAGCCAAGATTGCACCACTGCACTTCAGCCTCGGCAACAGAGCGAGACTCAAAAAAAAAAAAAAGAGATTCATAAGAAATATTTATCTACGTTTTCTTTGTTGTTAATTGTTCTTAATTGTTCATGAATACATGGATCTTTTCCCGATTTCTAGGACCCAGTGAATGCTAAAGCTATGCTGTCAAGAATGAACTGTGTTGACACAATGGATTCATGTTATATGTCCATTTAAGACATGCAGATTCTACTACAGCTTGACAAGAAATAAGAATTTACATATAGAAAATGACTATGCCTTTCATGTCACCCAGTGAGCATGTGCTCTGCCATGAGAATGAGATGGGTGATGTAAAGCTGTAATCTCAGCCTCAGTTTCTGGGTGTTATTCATGGCATGAGCATCTGAGTGTGCTGAGATTCTGGTAGTATTATTTAACCAGCCAGCTAATGGACTGGCCAACCAACTGACCTTTAAATACTGACCCTTGGCTGGGCGAGGTGGTTCACTCCTGTAATCCCAGCACTTTGGGAGGCTGAGGCAGGCAGATCACCTGATGTCAGGAGTTCGAGACAAGCCTGACCAACATGCAGAAACCCTGTATCTACTAAAAATACAAAATTAGCCAAGTGTGGTGGTGTATGCCTGTAATCCCAGCTACTTGAGAGACAGAGGCAGGAGAATCACTTGAACCTGGGAGGCGGAGGTTGCGGTAAGCTGAGATGGCGCCATTGCACTCCAGCCTGAGCAACAAGAGCGAACTCCATCTCAAAAAAAAAAAAACAAAAAAACGGACCCTTATTTGGTCTTTATTACCCAAATACCATTTCCTGTGCTCTTTTCTTTTTTTTAATTTTTAATTTTTATTTATTTATTTATCTACATTTGAGACAGAGTCTCAGTCCATTACGCAGGCTGGAGTGTGTTGGGGAGATCTCAGCTCACTGTGACCTCCACTTCCTGGGCCCAAGCAATTCTCCCACCTCAGCCTCCTGAGTAGCTGGGATTACAGGCACACACCACCACACCCATCAAATTTTTGTATTTATATTTGTTTTTTTATTTCTTATTATTTTTCTTTATTTCTTCTATTAAAAAATGGGATACATGTGCAGAATGTGCAGGTTTGTTACATAGGTGTACATGTGTCATGGTGGTTTGCTGTACCTATTGACCCATTCCCTAAGTTCCCTCTCCCTACCCCCCACTCCTCAGCAGGCCCTGGTGTGTGTTGTTCCCTTCTCTGTGTCCATGTGTTCTCATTGTTCAACTCCCACTCATGAGTGAGAATATGCAATGTTTGGTTTTCTGTTCCTATGTTAGTTTGCTGAGGATGATGGCTTCCAGCTTCACCCATGTCCCGTCAAAGGACATGATCTTATTATTTTTTATGGGTGCATAGTATTCCAAGGTGTATATGTACCACATTTATTTACCCGGTCTATCACTGATGTGCATTTGGAGTGGTTCCATATCTTTGCTATTGTAAATAGTACTGCAATAAACATATATGTGCATGTGTCTTTATAGTAGAATGATTTATATTCCTTTGGGTATATACCCAGTAATGAGATTGCTGGGTCAAATTGTATTTCTGGTTCTAGATCCTTGAGGAATCACCATGCTGTCTTCCACAATGATTGAACTAATTTACATTCCCACCAACAGTGTAAAAGCATTCCTATTTCTCCACAGCCTCACCAGCATCTATTGTTTCCTGACTTTTTGATAATCACCATTCTGACTGGCATGACATGGTATCTCATTGTGGTTTTGGTTTGCATTTCTCTGATGATCAGTAATGTTGAGCTTTTTTTTCATGTTTCTTGGCCACATAAATGTCTTCTTTTGAGAAGTGTCTGTTCATATCCTTTGCACAGTTTTTGATGGGGTTGTGTTTTTCTTGTAAATTTGTTTACATTCCTTGTAAATTCTGGATATTAGACCTTTGTCAGATGGGTAGATTGCAAAAATTTTCTCCTGTTCTGTAGTTTGCCTGTCACTCTGATGATAGTTTCTTTTGTTGTGCAAAAGCTCCTTAGTTTAATCTGATCCAATTTGTCAATTCTGGCTTTTGTTGCAATTGCTTTTGGCATTTTTGTCATGAAGTCTTTGCCCATGCCTATGTTCTGAAAGATATTGCCTAGGTTTTCTTCTAGGGTTTTTATGGTTTGGGGTTTTACATTTAAATCTCTAATCCATCTTGAGTTAATTTTTGTATAAGGTGTAAGTAAGGAGTCCAGTTTCAGTTTTCTGCATATGGCTAGCCAGTTTTCCCAGCACCATTTACTGAATAGGAGATCATTTCCCCATTGCTTGTTTTTGTCAGGTTGGTCAAACAGCAGATGGTAGTAGATGTGTAGTGTTATTTCTGAGGTCTCCTTTCTGCTCCATTGGTCTATATGTCTGTTTTGGTATCAGCAGTATGCTGTTTTGGTTACTGTAGCCTTGTAGTATAGTTTGAAGTCAGGTAGTGTGATGCCTCCAGCTTTGTTCTTTTTGCTTAGGATTGTCTTAGTTATACAGGGTCTTCTTTGATTCCGTATGAAATTTAAAATAGTTTTTTTTTCTAATTCTGTGAAGAATGTTAATGGTAGTTTGATGGGAATAGCATTGAATCTATAAATTACTTTGGGCAGTATGGCCATTTTAACGATATTGATCCTTCCTGTCCGTGAGGATGGAATGCTTTTTCCATTTGTTTATGTCCTCTTTTACTTCCTTGAGCACTGGTTTGTAGTTCTCCTTGAAGAAGTCCTTCACATCCCTTGTTAGCTGTATTCCTAGGTATTTTATTCTCTTTGTAGCAATTGTGAATGGGAGTTCATTCATAATTTGGCTCTCTTCATGTATATTGTTGGTGTAAAGGAATGCTTGCGATTTTTGCACATTGGTTTTGTATCCTGAGAATGCTGAAGTTGCTTATCAGTTTAAGGAGTTTTGGGGCTGAGATGATGGGGTTTTGTAAGTATATAATCATGTCATCTGCAAACAGAGACAACTTGATTTCCTCTCTTCCTATCTGAATACACTTTATTTCTTTCTCTTGCCTGATTGCCCTGGCCAGAACTTCCAATACTAGGTTGAATAGGAGTGGTGAAAGAGGTCATCTTTGTCTTGTACCAGTTTTCAAAGGGAATGCTTCCAGTCTTTGCCCATTCAATATGATATTGGCTGTGGGATTGTCATAAATAGCTCTTGTTTTTGAGGCATGTTCCATCAATATCTAGTTTATTGAGAGTTTTTAATATGTAGGGATGTTGAATTTTATCAAAGGCCTTTTCTGCATGTATTGAGATAATCATGCTGTTTTTGTCCTTGGTTCGTTTATGTGATGGATTATGTTTATTGATTTGTGTATGTGGAGCCAGCTTTGCATCCCAGGGATTAAGCTGACTTGATCATGGTGGATAAATTTTTTGATGTGCTGCTGGATTTGGTTTGCCAGTATTTTATTGAAGATTTTTGGATCATGTTAATCAGGGATATTGGCCTGAAGTTTTCTTTTTTTGTTGTGTCTCTTCCCCGTTTTTGTATCAGGATGATGCTGGCTTCATAAAATGAGTTAGGGAGTAGTTCCTCCTTTTCAATTGTTTGGAATAGTTTCAGAAGGAATGGTACCAGCTCCTCTTTGTATTTCTGGTAGAACTCAGCTGTGAATCCATCTGGTCCTGGGCTTGTTTTGGTTGGTAGGCTATTAAATACTGCTTCAATTTCAGAACTTGTTATTTTCTATTCAGGGATTTGACTTCTTCCTGGTTTAGTCTTGGGAGGGTATATGTGTCCAGGAATTTATCCATTTCTTCTGGATTTTCTAGTTTATTTGCATAGAGGTGTTTATATACTCTCTGATGGTAGTTTGTATTCTGTGCAGTCAGTGGTGATATCCCCTTCATCATTTTTTATTGTGTCTGTTTGATTTTTCTCTCTTCTTCTTTATTAGCCTAGCTGGCGGTCTGTCTATTTTGTTAATTTTTTTCAAAAAACCAGCCCCTGAATTCATTGATTTTTTTGGAAGATTTTTCCGGAAGATTTTTCCTGTCTCTACCTCCTTCAATTCTTCTCTGATCTTAGTTATTTCTTGTCTTCTGCTAGCTTTTGGATTAATTTTCTCTTGTCTCTCTCTCTCTGTCTTTTAATTGTGATGTGAGGGTGTTGATTTGAGATCTTTCTAGCTTTCTGATGTGGGCATTTAGTGCTATAAATTTCCCTCTTAACACTGTTTTAGCTGTGTCCCAGAGATTCTAGTACATTGTCTCTTTGTTCTCATTGGTTTCAAAGAACTTCCTGATTTCTGCTTTAATTTCATTATTTACCCAGGAGTCATTCAGGAGCAGGTTGTTCAATTTCCATGTAATCATGTGGTTTTGAGTGAGTTTCTTAATCCTGAGTTCTAATTTGACTGCACTGTGGTCTGAGAGACTGTTTCTTATGATTTCAGTTCTTTTGCATTTGCTGAGGAGTGTTTTACTTAAAATTATGTGGTCAATTTTAGAATAAGTGCCATGTGGCACTGAGAAGAATGAATATTATGTTGATTTGGGGTAGAGAGTTCTGTAGACATCTACTAAGTCCACTTGATCCAGAGCTGAGTTCAAGTCCTGAATATTCTTATTAATTTTCTTGTTGATCTAATACTGACAGTGGGGTGTTAAAGTCTCCCACTATTTTTGTGTGGGAGTCTAAGTCTCTCTGTAGGTCTCTAAGAACCTTCTTTATGAATCTGGGTGCTCCTGTATTGGGGTGCATATATATTTATAATAGCTAGCTCTTCTTGTTGAATTGTTTGCTTTACCATTATGTAATGCCCTTCTTTGTCTTTATTGATCTTTGTTGGTTTAAAGTCTGTTTTGTCAGAGGCTAGGATTGCAACCTGTGGGGTTTTTGTTGTTGTTGGTGTTGTTGTTGTTTTTTGCTTTCCATTTGCTCGGTAAATTTTTCTCCATCCCTTTATTTTGAGCCTATGTGTGTCTTTGCATGTGAGATGGGTCTGCTGAATACAGCACACCGATGGGTCTTGACTCTTTATCCAATTTGCCAGTCTGTGTCTTTTAATTGGGGCATTTATCCCATTTGCATTAAGGTTAGTATTGTTATTTGTGAATTTGATCCTGTCTTCATGATGCTATTTGGTTATTTTGCACACTAGTTGATGCAGTTTCCTCATAGTGTCATTGGTCTTTATATTTTGTTGTGTTTGTGCAGTGGCTGGTACCAGTTTTTCCTTTCCATATTTAGTGCATCTTTCAGGGGCTCTTGTAGGGTAGGCCTGGTGGTAACGAAGTCCCTTAATGTTTGCTTGTCTGGAAATGACAAGCAAACAAAAATTATTTCTCCTTCACTTATGAAGCTTAGTTTGGCTGGATATGAAATTCTGGGCTGAAATTTATTTTCTTTAAGAATGTCAAATATTGGCCCCCAATCTCCTGTGGTTTATAGGGTTTTTGCTGAGACATCCACTGTTAGTCTGATGGGCATCCCTTTGTAGGTGACCTGGCCTTTCTCTCTGGCTGCCCTTAACAGTTTTTCCTTCATTTTGACATTGGTAAATCTGATTATTATGTATCTTGTGGTTGATCTTCTCATGGAGTATCTTAATGGTGTTCTCTGTATTTCCTAAATTTGCATGTTGGCCTGTCTTGCTAGAGTGGGGACGTTCTCCTGGATAATATGCTGAAGTGTGTTTTCCAGTTTATTTCCTTTCTCCCTTTCTCCTTCCTGTACTCCAATCAATTGCAGGTTTGCTCTTTTTATGAAGTCCCATATTTCTTGGAGGCTTCATTCATTCATTTCGATTCTTTGTTCTCTAATCTTGTCTGCATGTCTTATTTCAGAAAGGTGGTCTTCCAACTCTGATATCCTTTCTTTTTCTTGGTTGATTTGGCTATTGATACTTGTGTATGTTTTGCGAAGTTCTCATGCTGTGTTTTCAGCTCCATTAGTTTGTTTATGTTCCTCTGTAGACTGGTTACTCTAGTTAGCAATTCCTCTAACCTTTTATCAAGGTTCTTAGGTTCTCTGCCTTGGGTTAGAACATGCTCCTTTAGCTCAGCGTAGTTTTTTATTACCCATCTTCTGAAGCCTACTTCTGTCAGTTCATTTATCTGATCCCTTATCTAGTTCTGTGCCCTGATGGAGAGACTTTGTAGTCATTGGGAGAAGAGGCACTCTGGCCTTTTGGGTTTTCAGCATTTCTTCACTGATTCTTTCTCATCTTCGTGAGTTTCTCTAGTTTCAGTCTTTGAGGCTGCTGACCCTCAGATGGGATTTTTGTGGGGACTTTTTGTTGTTGTTGATGCTGTTGTTGTCATTTTTTGCTTGTTTGTTTTTCTTTCAATGGTCAGGTCCTTCTGTAGGGCTGCTGCAGTTTTCTGGGAGTTCACTTCAGGCTCTATTCATCTGATTCGCTCCAGTGCCTAGAGATGTCACTCAAGGAGGCTGAAGAACAGCAAAGATGGGTGCCTGCTCCTTTTTCTGGGACCTCTGACCTTGAGGGGCACTAACTTAATGCCAGTAGGACCGCTTCTGCATAGGGTATCTGACGACCCCTGTTGGAGGGTGTCATCCCGTTTGGTGGCATGGGAAGCAGGACCCATTAACAAAGCACTTTGTGTCTTGGTGGAGGGATTGTGCTTCTCTGGGGGAAACCTACTCGTCTAGGCTGTCCAGATTCCTCAGAATTACTGGGAGGAAAGGTTCGCAGAGACTGTGGCCAGCCCCTTCCCTAGGGACTAGGCCCAGGGAAATTCAGCTTATTTCCCTGAGCCTCTGACTGGAGTTATTGGAGTTCTGCTGGGAAGCCCAGCCCAGTGAGGAAGGATGGGTCAGGGTCAGGCCCAAAGAGGCATTCTGGCTGCTGACTGCCACAACTGGTGTGTTAGGCTGTGGGTACAAGTCTTGGGAGCAAGCCGTCCAGTCTCCTTGGCTCTAGCAGGGGAAAAGAGCAGCCTGGAGCTTCAGAGATGGATGCCACCCTTCCCTGACCCAGGGAGCTTCCATGTTAGGCAGTTGCAAGTCCTAGTGCTGGCTGCTGTCCCTCCTCCAAGGATGTCAAATGGCTTAGACAGTAGGCAGCCTCAGCTGTGTTGCTGGTTGACCATCCTCCCAGAGGTTTGGTGGGTTTAAGCAGATTCCAGCTCTTGAGAATCTGTGTGTTCTGGGGTTGGTACACTAGGCTCCGGCAGCATGGGTTCACAGGTGGGAACTTCCAATCCATGGGTTGCACAGTTCTGTGGAAAAAGCATGGTTTCCCTGGCTAGGTAGCACACTCACTCACTGCCTCCTTTGGCTGAGGGGAGGGTGCTCCCCTGCCCCACGTGGCTGCAGCACCACACTGCTCTTCCTCCTCTCCGTGGGCCACACCAGCCTTCTAATCAGTTCTGATGAGAGAACCTGGATACCTTGGTTGCCGGTGAAGGAGTCACATGCTTGTTATGTTTTTTCTTTCTTTCTCTCTTTTTTTAATAGGAGCTACCCAATGTCGCTGCTTTTAGTCAGCCATCCTAGCCCCTTCTGTTTCTGTGTTTTTAGTAGAGACAGGGTTTTGACATGTTGGTTAGGCAGGTCTCGAACTCCTGGCCTCAAATGATCTGCCCACCTTGGCCTCCCATACGGGCGTGAGCAACTGCGCCCAGCCACTCTTTTATTCTTTTCTGCAGATTGGGCTTTTCATCTGTTGTCATTTCCTTCAGCCTGAGGAACTTGCTTTAACATTTCTGGTAGTGAAAACCCTACAGTAAAATTCTCTAAGCCATTGTCTGAAAATGGCTTTAATTCACCTTCATTTTTGAAAAATGAACAGTTAACATTTTTCATTTAGCATTTTAAAGATATCATTTCATTATCTTCTTTTTTTCATGAGAAGTCAACCGTCATATTTATTGCTGTCACCCTGAATGTAATGCATAATTTTTTTCTTTAATTGTTTTTAATATATTTTATTTTAATCATTAGTTTTCACCAGTTTGGCCAAAAAATTCCTAGATGGGTTTATCTTTGTGTTTGTCCTGCTTGCAGTTTGCAAATTTTTTGGATCTGTTGATGTATTTTTATCAGTTTTAGAATAGGTTTTAGCTATTATCTCTTCAAGTATTTCCTCTGTTTCATTCTAATCTCTTTCTGGAACCTCAATTACACATATGTTTAGATAATAAAATATTGCCCCAGAGGTCTTGTATGCTCTGTTCCTGTGTGTGAATTTATTCTTTTTTTTCTATATTTCTGTTTTTAAGTTAATTTGCTTATTCTTTCTTCTTTTTTCTTTTTTTTTTTTTTTAGAGAGAGTCTCGCTGTCGCCCAGGCTGGAGTGCAGTAGCGCGATCTCGGCTCACTGCAGGCTCTGCCCCCCGGGGTTCACGCCATTCTCCTGCCTCAGCCTCCCCAGTAGCTGGGACTACAGGGGCCCGCCATCTCGCTTGGCTAATTTTTTTTTGTATTTTTCGTAGAGACGGGGTTTCACTGTGTGAGCCAGGATGGTCTCAATCTCCTGACCTCGTGATCCGCCCGCCTCAGCCTCCCAAAGTGCTGGGATTACAGGCGAGAGCCACCGCGCCCGGCCGCTTATTCTTTCTTCTGTAGGTCTGGCCTGCAATTAAACTGATTTAACAAACTTTTTATTTATGGTGATGTATTTTCAGTTTCATAAATTTACGATTTGGTTGTCTTTTTTTTTTTAGGTTTCTACATCCGTGCTGAGATTCCACATCTGTTCATCTATTTTGTCCACTTTTTCCCCCAAATTTTTAATCAGAATTCTATTAACTGTTTTAAAGCCTTTGTTAATTTCAACATCAAAGTCAACATGTCAACATCACCAGTCTGAGGGTCTGCTCCTATTTACTATTTTTTTTTCTGTTAGTTGTGGGTCATATTTCCATGTGTTTTTGTATGCCTAGTAATTTTTGATTGGATGATAAACATTTAAGATGACAAACCTTTTGTTATCTTTTTATAGAGTGTTAAATTTTGCTTTGGAAGGTGACTAAGTTACTAGCATATCCCCTTGATTTTTCGGAGGCTTGGTTTTAGAGTTTTTGAATGGGCATCTGTTTTAGTTTTTCCCTTAGTTCTGTGCCATAGACCTTAGTCATGATATGTGTTTCTTATTCCTAATGTGTGGTCCTTGTAGAGTTTTAATGAGCAGCAATGGTATTTATCAAGCTCCTCTAACCTAGCCAGACTTGAGCTGCAGGCTGGAGAGTCATTAGGTAGCTGCTGAGACAGTTTCTCAGTTCTTTATCCTTTCAGGTGCTGCTTTCTTCTGGATTGCTTAGATTCTCATCATGAAAATAGACAGTTTAGGTAAAAGCCAAGGATTCGAGGAGAGTTTGTTTGCAGATGTGGCAGTATCCCCTCTGTGTCTCCCTTTTTATGAATATTTTTCTTCCAATTTCATGTTCTGCTAGAATCTCTGAACTTGTCTTCCTGTCCTTCTCCCAATAGGATTACATTTCTTGCTTGATTTTCATTTTCTCCTTGTACTGCAGGGAGCCTGAACGTAAAAAGCCAACTAATTACGGAGCTCACCTACTGTGCTCCTTCAGTTTCTGCCTGCTTTGGATTGTACACCAGTGCCTTCAAACAGTTTTAAAAAAATTTGTCTGGAGTTTATAATTCTTATTATGGGAGATTTAGTCTGATACGAGCTATTCTACCACAAATGGAAACAGAATTTTTGCATAAACTGATATCTAATATTGGTTGCCTGCCAGTCCTTTGTTATGTGCTGTGGGAGAGATTTATGTACCTTAACAATGATCCACATAACAACACTACAAGGTAAGTATCATCATTGTCATCATCATCATCATCAATCATCACCATCATATTACTGAAAAGAAACTGAGGCACAGAGTGATAACAAATTTGCCCAACTTTATAAAGTAAGGGACAGATGCAGAATTCAATGATCTGTGTGTCTGTGTGTGTGTGTGTATTTTTTTTTTCTTTGAAACGGAGTCTCACTGTGTCAGCCAGGCTGGAGTGCAATGGCATGGTCTCAGCTCACTGCAACCTCTGCCTCTTGGGTTCAAGTGGTTCTCCCACCTCAGCCTCCCAAGTAGTTGGGACTACAGGTGTGTGCCACCACACCCAGCTAATTTTTGTATTGTTAGTAGAGATGGGGTTACACTATGTTGGCAGCACTGGTCTAGAGCTCCTGACCTTGTGATATGCCCGCCTCGGCCTCCCAAAGTGGTGGGATTACAAGCATGAGCCACCACGCCCAGCCTTGAGATGTAGTCTTGCTCTGTCGCCCAAGCTAGAGTGCAGTGGCAGGATCTCTGCTCACCGCAAACTCCGCCTCCAGGGTTCACACCATTCTCCTGCCTCAGCGTCCCGAGTAGCTGTGACTACAGGCCCCCGCCACCGTGCCTGGCTAATTTTTTGTATTTTTAGTAGAGACAGGGTTTCACCATGTTAGCCAGGATGGTCTCGATCTCCTAACCTCGTGATCTGCCTGCCTCAGCCTCCCAAAGTGCTGGAATTACAGGCCTGAGCCACCTCCCCCAGTGTTGTATATATTTTATATAAAGCTTGTAATTATGCCAGTGATTATCAGACTTGGCGGCAGATTGAAATTTCTTGGGGGGGTTTAAAACTACTGATGGTTTGATCCCAACGCTATAGACTTTTTAAAAAAATAACCAGTTGTAACTACAATTTGGCTATTGAGATTTTAAAAGTTCCTCAGATGTTTCAAAGTGCAGCTGAGACTGAGAACCATGGTGCTATGCCATGGTTCCCATGATACCAACTAAATTCTGTAACCAGGTCCGTTGATGCTAATTTAATTTTTTTCTTTCTAAATAATTACAGAATGAAAAGATGTTTTATATAGTTACTATTCTGATACCATAATGATTAACAAGGAAAAAAAAACTTTTTGAATATCTCAAATTAGTTTTTTTAAAAAGCCAATCCATTTCTAAGGGTTCTCGTTGCCATTATCTATATATGAGTGAAAATGCTTATGAATGTAATGAGTGTTTCTATTTATCGTGTAATAGGAGCTTTATACTTGTTCACTTGTTTTGTGTTTAAGAATAGGAAATAAAGGGGTGGAGCCAAGATGGCCGAATAGGAACAGCTCCGGTCTCCAGCTCCCAGCCCCAGCGACACAGAAGACGGGTGATTTCTGCATTTCTGCTTGAGGTACCGGTTTCATCTCACTAGGGAGTGACTAACAGTGGGTGCAGGACAGTCGGTGAAGCGCACTGTGCGCGAGCCGAAGCAGGGCGAGGCATTGCCTCACTCGGGAAGCGCAAGGGGTCAGGGAGTTCCCTTTCCTAGTCAAAGAAAGGGGAAGCAGACGGCACCTGGAATATCGGGTCAGTCCCATCCTAATACTGCGCTTTTCCAACGGGCCTGGAAAACGGCACACTAGGAGATTGTGTCCCGCACCTGGCTCGGAGGGTCCTATGCCCACGGAGTCTCACTAATTGCTAGCACAGCAGTCTGAGATCAAGCTGCGAGGCAGCAGCGAGGCTGGGGGAGGGGCGCCCGCCATTGCCCAGGCTTGCTTATGTAAACAAAGCAGCCAGGAAGCTCGAACTGGGTGGAGCCCACCACAGCTCAAGGAGGCCTGCCTGCCTCTGTAGGCTCCACCTCTGGGGGCAGGGCACAGACAAACAAAAACTCTGCAAGAAACTCCACAGACTTAAATGTCCCTGTCTGACTGACAGCTTTGAAGAGAGTAGTGGTTCTCCCAGCACGCAGCTGGAGATCTGAGAACGGTCAGACTGCCTCCTAAAGTGGGTCCCTCACCCCTGAGCAGCCTAACTGGGAGGCACCCCCCAGTAGGGACAGACTGACACCTCATTCAACCCGGTACTTCTCTGAGACAAAACTTTCAGAGGAACTATCAGACAGCTGAATTTGTGGTCTCACGAAAATCCGCTGTTCTGCAGCCACTGCTGCTGACACCCAGCCAAACAGGGTCTGGAGTGCACCTCTAGTAAACTCCAACAGACCTGCAGCTGAGGGTCCTGTCTGGTAGAAGGAAAACTAACAAACAGAAAGGACATCCACACCAAAAACCCATCTGTACATCACCATCATCAAAGACAAAAAGTAGATAAAACCACAAAGATGGGGAAAAAACAGACCAAAAAAACTGGAAACTCTAAAAAACAGAGCACCTCTCCTCCTCCAAAGGAACGCAGTTCCTCACCAGCAACGGAACAAAGCTGGATGGAGGATGACTTTGATGAGTTGAGAGAAGAAGGCTTCAGACGATCAAACTACTCTGAGCTACGAGAGGAAATTCAAAACAACAGCAAAGAAGTTAAAAACTTTGAAAAAAAATTAGAAGAATGGATAACTAGAATAACCAATGGAGAGAAGGGCTTCAAGGAGCTGATGGAGCTGAAAGCCAAGTTTCGAGAACTACACGAAGATTGCAGAAGCCTCAGTAGCAGATGCGATCAACTGGAAGAAAGGGTATTGCTGATGGAAGATGAAATGAATGAAATGAATAGAGAAGGGAAGTTTAGAGAAAAAAGGATAAAAAGAAATGAACAAAGCCTCCAAGAAATTTGGGACTATGTGAAAAGACCAAACCTACGTCTGATTGGTGTACCTGAAAGTGATGGGGAGAATGGAACCAAGTTGGAAAACACTCTGCAAGATATTATCCAGGAGAACTTCCCCAATCTAGCAAGGCAGGCCAGCATTCAGATTCAGGAAATACAGAGAACGCCACAAAGATACTCCTCGAGAAGGGCAACTCCAAGACACATTATTGTCAGATTCACCAAAGTTGAAATGAAAGAAAAAATGTTAAGGGCAGCCAGAGAGAAAGGTCGGGTTACCCACAAAGGGAAGCCCATCAGACTAACAGCTGATCTCTCAGCAGAAACTCTACAAGCCAGAAGAGAGTGGGGGCCGATATTCAACATTCTTAAAGAAAAGAATTTTCAACCCAGAATCTCCTATCCCGCCAAACTAAGCTTCATAAGTGAAGAAGAAATAAAACACTTTACAGACAAGCAAACGCTGAGTGATTTTGTCACCACCAGGCCTGCCCTAAAAGAGCTCCTGAAGGAAGCACTAAACATGGAAAGGAACAACCGGTACCAGCCACTGCAAAAACATGCCAAATTGTAAAGACCATCGAGACTAGGAAGAAACTATAGCAACTAACGAGCAAAATAACCAACTAACATCATAATGACAGGATCAGATTCACACATAACAATATTAACGTTAAATGTAAATGGGCTAAATGCTCCAATCAAAAGACACAGACTGGCAAACTGGATAAGGAGTCAGGACCCATCAGTGTGCTGTATTCAGGAAACCCATCTCACGTGCAGAGACACACATAGGCTCAAAATAAAGGGATGGAGGAAGATCTATCAAGCAACTGGAAAACAAAAAAAGGCAGGGGTTGCAATCCTAGTCTCTGATAAAATAGACTTTAAACCAACAAAGATCAAAAGAGACAAAGAAGGCCATTACATAATGGTAAAGGGATCAATTCAACAAGAAGAGCTAACTATCCTAAATATATATGCACCCAACACAGGAGCACCCAGATTCATAAAGCAAGTCCTGAGTGACCTACAAAGGGATTTAAACTCCCACACAATAATAATGGGAGATTTTAACACCCCACTGTCAACATTAGACAGATCAACGAGACAGAAAGTTAACAAGGATATCCAGGAATTGAACTCAGCTCTACATAAAGTGGACCTAATAGACATCTACAGAACTCTCCACCCCAAGTCAACAGAATATACATTTTTTTCAGCACCACACCACACCTATTCCAAAATTGACCACATAGTTGGAAGTAAAGCTCTCCTCAGCAAATGTAAAAGAACAGAAATTATAACAAACTGTCTCTCAGACCACAGTGCAATCAAACTAGAACTCAGGATTAAGAAACTCACTCAAAACCGCTCAACTACATGGAAACTGAACAACCTGCTCCTGAATGACTATTGGGTACATAATGAAATGAAGGCAGAAATAAAGATGTTCTTTGAAACCAACTAGAACAAAGACACAACATACCAGAATCTCTGGGACACATTCAAAGCAGTGTGTAGAGGGAAATTTATAGCACTAAATGCCCACAAGAGAAAGCAGGAAAGATCCAAAATTGACTCCCTAACATCACAATTAAAAGAACTAGAAAAGCAAGAGCAAACACATTCAAAAGCTAGCAGAAGGCTAGAAATAACTAAAATCAGAGCAGAACTGAAGGAAATAGAGACACAAAAAACCCTTCAAAAAATTAATGAATCCAGGAGCTGGTTTTTTGAAAAGATCAACAAAATTGATGGACCGCTAGCAAGACTAATAAAGAAGAAAAGAGAGAAGAATCAAATAGATGCAATAAAAAACGAAAAAGGGGATATCACCACCGATCCCACAGAAATACAATCTACCATCAGAGAATACTACAAACACCTCTATGCAAATAAACTAGAAAATCTAGAAGAAATGGATAAATTCCTCAACAAATACACCCTCCCAAGACTAAACCAGGAAGAAGTTGAATCTCTGAATAGACCAATAACAGGTTCTGAAATTGTGGCAATAATCAATAGCTTACCAACCAAAAAGAGTCCAGGACCTGATGGATTCACAGCTGAATTCTACCAGAGGTACAAGGAGGAACTGGTACCATTCCTTCTGAAACTATTCCAATTGATAGAAAAAGAGGGAATCCTCCCTAACAATTTTATGAAGCCAGCATCGTCCTGATACCAAAACCTGGCAGAGACATAACCAAAAAAGAGAATTTCAGACCAATATCCTTGATGAACATTGATGCAAAAATCCTCAATAAAATACTGGCAAACCGAATCCAGCAGCACATCAAAAAGCTTATCCACCATGATCAAGTGGCCTTCATCCCTGGGATGCAAGGCTGGTTCAACATACGCAAATCAATAAATGTAATCCAGCATATAAACAGAACCAAAGACAAAAACCACATGATTATCTCAATAGATGCAGAAAAGGCCTTTGACAAAATTCAACAACCCTTCATGCTAAAAACTCTCAATAAATTAGGTATTGATGGGACGTATCTCAAAATAATAAGAGCTATCTACGACAAACCCACAGCCAATATCATACTGAATGGGCAAAAACTGGAAGCATTCCCTCTGAAAACTGGCACAAGACAGGGATGCCCTCTCTCACCGCTCCTATTCGACATAGTGCTGGAAGTTCTGGCCAGAGCAATCAGGCAGGAGAAGGAAATAAAAGGTATTCAATTAGGAAAAGAGGAAGTCAAATTGTCCCTGTTTGCAGATGACATGATTGTATATCTAGAAAACCCCATCGTCTCAGCCCAAAATCTCCTTAAGCTGATTAGCAACTTCAGCAAAGTCTCAGGATACAAAATTAATGTACAAAAATCACAAGCATTCTTGTACACCAATAACAGACAAACAGAGAGCCAAATCATGAGTGAACTCCCATTCACAATTGCTTCAAAGAGAATAAAATACCTAGGAATCCAACTTACAAGGGATGTGAAGGACCTCTTCAAGGAGAACTACAAACCACTGCTCAATGAAATAAAAGAGGATACAAACAAATGGAAGAACATTCCATGCTCAGGGTTGGAAGAATCAATATCGTGAAAATGGCCATACTGCCCAAGGTAATTTATAGATTCAATGCCATCCCCATCAAGCTACCAATGACTTTCTTCACAGAATTGGAAAAAACTACTTTAAAGTTCATATGGAACCAAAAAAGAGCCCGCATCGCCAAGTCAATCCTAAGCCAAAAGAACAAAGCTGGAGGCATCACGCTACCTAACTTCAAACTATACTACAAGGCTACAGTAACCAAAACAGCATGGTACTGGTACCACAACAGAGACATAGATCAATGGAACAGAACAGAGCCCTCAGAAATGATGCCGCATAGCTACAACTATCTGATCTTTGACAAACCTGACAAAAACAAGAAATGGGGAAAGGATTCCCTATTTAATAAATGGTGCTGGGAAAACTGGCTAGCCATATGTAGAAAGCTGCAACTGGATCCCTTCCTTACACCTTATACAAAAATTAATTCAAGATGGATTAAAGACTTATATGTTAGACCTAAAACCATTAAAATCCTACAAGAAAGCCTAGGCAATACCATTCAGGACATAGGCGTGGGCAAGGACTTCATGTCTAAAACACCAAAAGCAATGGCAACAAAAGCCAAAATCGACAAATGGGATCTCATTAAACTAAAGAGCTTCTGCACAGCAAAAGAAACTATCATCAGAATGAACAGGCAACCTACAGAATGGGAGAAAATTTTTGCAACCTACTCATCTGACAAAGGGCTAATATCCAGAATCTACAATGAACTCAAACAAATTTACAAGAAAAAAACAAACAACCCCATCAAAAAGTGGGCAGAGGACATGAACAGACACTTCTCAAAAGAAGACATTTATGCAGCCAGAAAACACATGAAGAAATGCTCATCATCACTGGCCATCAGAGAAATGCAAATCAAAACCACAGTGAGATACCATCTCACACCAGTTAGAATGGCCATCATTAAAAAATCAGGAAACAACAGGTGCTGGAGAGGATGTGGAGAAATAGGAACACTTTTACACTGTTGGTGGGACTGTAAACTAGTTCAACCATTGTGGAAGTCAGTGTGGCGATTCCTCAGGGATCTCGAACTAGAAATACCATTTGACCCAGCCATCCCATTTCTGGGTATATACCCAAAGGACTATAAATCATGCTGCTATAAAGACACATGCACACGTATGTTTATTGTGGCACTATTCACAATAGCAAAGAGTTGGAACCAACCCAAATGTCCAACAATGATAGACTGGATTAAGAAAATGTGGCACATATACACCATGGAATACTATGCAGCCATAAAAAATGATGAGTTCGTGTCCTTTGTAGGGACATGGATGAAACTGGAAAACATCATTCTCAGTAAACTATCGCAAGGACAAAAAACCAAACACCGCATGTTCTCTCTCATAGGTGGGAATTGAACAATGAGAACTCATGGACACAGGAAGGGGAACATCAGACTCCGGGGACTGCTGTGGGGTGGGGGAGGGGGGAGGGACAGCATTAGGAGATATACCTAATGCTAAATGACGAGTTAATGGGTGCAGGAAATCAACATGGCACATGGATACATATGTAACAAACCTGCACATTGTGCACATGTACCCTAAAACCCTAAAGTATAATAAAAAAAAAAGAAAAGAAAAAAAAAAAGAAAAAGAATAGGAAATAAAATTTACAAGAGCTATTGGATTACTTTTTTATCTTTGTTACTTAATATGAAGAAAATAAATAGCTAATAATGAGAATAAAAGCCAGCCCATCATGAGAGTCACTTGCCAATGCCTAATGACCAGTTGCTGATAGCGGCTGCTTCATGTTTATAGTGCAGTAAGGGGGCAACACATTGTGGGTGATGAAAAGTTTCTACAGAGAGTCTGGGGGCCTCAGTTTCAGTTTGAGATATTAGCCTAGTTTTCTAGTGTGACCTGAAACTGCCTCAACTTCTCTATACCTTGTCTATACCAAGGTATAGAGACAATTCCAAGACAGCAGTTGGAATTGAGGCCCTTCTGGCTCCAGCGTTTTATAATTATCAAATTATTTCCTCCTTGAAATACTCTTTCTCCACTTTCTCTGAAGACAGTAGAATAGTTGCTAGAATAAGGCATCTATGCAAATATCAAAAGTAAAAGTATACCATTTGAATATGTTTTTAACTGCACCTATTTTGGTGAATAAATCCTGTAATAAACTGATGATTTGGAAGTACAGTGGATGCTGCTAAAAGCTCAGTTCATCTGAGAAAATTCCAGAGAGGGGAAGCTTGATGTAGGCAGAGAAAATGAAGAACTGTGGTAAAATTTAATGAATAGCTGATGAAGCCCATCTGACCCTCTGTGTCAGGAGGTAACCAAATGTGTCTTTGTTGAGAAGTCCTGTGACACAGAGTTGTGCTTCCACCTGGCAGGAGATGCTGGTACTGGTGGCTGCCTGTATTCAAGCCCCTCTTTCCAGAATGGTAACACTGTGATTTGCTTTAGTCAGGGTTCCTATTCTTGCTGGGGGAGGTATGGCTGTGATAGAAAGGTAATAAACCCACCAGGAAAGGCTGATTTGTGTTGGCTGCCTGCAGCATTGAATTGGGAACAATAGATGGGATAATAATGCAGTCGTTGGAGGCCGTTTGGCTTTGACCTGGGTATCATTCATAGGTTGAACACAAAGCTGTTTTTACTCGTAGTTAAACATTTGGCAGTTGCTGATCAGTAACAATGTACTAGATGTCCCACTGAACACATGGTTCAGTGGGCAGAACATTGATTGAACTAGAATGTAAAAATATTTGTACTTAAGTGTGTCTGTTTTGCTATTGATTGCTTTTGTGAATTTGGATTCATCCTTTGCTATCTTGATGTGTGTGTGTGTGTGTGTGTCTGTATTCATTTGCTTTGAGATGTGAAATCAGGGGAGAGGGTATCTTCAGTAAGATGAGTTTGAAATACTTGAAGGAATAAACCAAAATGAAGGTCAAAATAAAAAAATTAAGAAAAAAAGATCAGGCTGGGCATGGTGGCTCATGCTTGTAATCCCAGCACTTTGGGAAGCCGAGGCAGGTGGATCACAAGGTCAGGAGATCGAGACCACGGTGAAACCCCGTCTCTACTAAAAATACAAAAAAAAAATTAGCCGGGCATGGTGGCGGGCGCCTGTAGTCCCAGCTACTCGGAGAGGCTGAGGCAGGAGAATGGCGTGAACCCGGGAGGCGGAGGTTGCAGTGAGCCGAGACTGCGCCACTGCACTCCAGCCTGGGCGACAGAGTGAAACTTCATCTCAAAAAAAAAAAAAAAAAAAAGAAAAAAAGATCAAAGATATGAAAAAGCTGAATGACAGTATATTTTTATGTAAAAGATTTTCTAGACAGAATATTTGAAATATTGAGGCCCCAAAGCTCCGATGGTTAAGGCCCCCAAACACCAATGATTAAGAACATAAATGCAATGAAAAGACAAAGGATTGTTGACTCACAGATTTACTAGGTACCTTAAATATTACTTTACTTTTTACAGTCTTTGTGTAGTGTTAATTATGTGAGTATATTACCCTGTTCTCTTGTTTGTAAATCAAGGTTGCCAATTTACAGGTGGAATTTGAGGCCCTATTCTATTCTTTGAAGAAGCTCTCCAACATATCAGAACTCTAAACATTTTACTCTCTTTTTGCTAAGTCTTACTTGGCATAAATACATGCATTCTGGAAAGAATCTTTAGTGTGCATGTGTGTTTGTGTGTGTGTGTTGATTATTTATACTTAAGCAGCATTTTTATACACCTTCATTTTAACAAGAAGAACACATATATGTGATAAAGGTAGCATAGGTGATGTTGGGAGGAACATGAGTAGACAGTATGAATTCCAGGATTCTTCAGATCAGAAGTATTTAAAGGTGTGATATAGGTGTAACCCTGTTTATGTTCTACAGAATAGGGGAATTTGTTTTCAGCTTGGACTAAATGAGTAGTTCCTTGCTTGATTACCTGCCACAGGAGTTCAAGGTTTCAAACTTTTAGAATGGTGGTTTATAGCACCTGGAAGCGGGGAGGCATGGGGAATGGAGGGGATGCAGCCTCAAAGGTGAGTAGTCAGAACAAAGCACTCTACCAAGAATAAGGAAGGTACACGATTATGTGAATAGAACTCTTATCCCCAATCCACTCCCAGGAAAATACAGCATATGCACTGAAGCAATTATTTCATTGGGAAAGAGTCAATGTTTTGAATAAACCTTGGGAAAGTGCATAATCAGTAACAAATTTTCTATCAAAACATACCCCTACAACACAGTGAAGGAGCAATCTAAATATTGAGGCCAGGTTGTATGAGGTAGGAATTACATAAGGTACATAAAAGGGAAGATAAGAAATCACTGAAAGAAGCTGTATCTAGAATGCAAGCTCTGATAATTTACTGTACTTGGGGCCCAGTTCTAAGCTGTAATTCTCACTCTGGCACATGTGTTACAATATTTCACCTACTGAGAGTGCAGCTGCTCTCCCTAATCCAGAGGCAGTACAAGAGACAGAATAAGAGTTCAAGCTGTGCACAGTCCCTAATGCTGACTCCTCCACCTATTACCCATGATGCTGGGCAAATTTCCTATATTCCATGGACCTCAGTTTATTCAATTGTAAAATGCAAACATTAAAGTCTTCCCTTGTGCATTTTTATAAGTACTAAATGAGATAATTCATGCCAGGAATTAGGAGAGTGCTCAATCAGTGTTAGCTATTAGTAAGATGGTGATTTCCTCTGAGAGAATGAGAGGCAAAAGGATTTCGATTATTGAAAATGTAACTGGGCCCTGGTGAGCCAGGAGATGGCTCATCATGAAGATGTATCACTACATGAACAGACAAAAGGATGCGGGCAACTAACAGTACGTGGATTGGAATGAGAAAATTGACAATTTTGAGAGATTCAAGAAGTATTGAGATTATTTCCAACTTCTAAATTTCAGGCTCCACTGAAATTTACCACTTTTCTTACAGATGTAGATGCAGGTTTATATATAGATATAGAAGTATCAATTTTGGTTTCGGTTCCTGGAGTGTAAGCTCTCTGAGGCAGGGTATTTGTCTGACTCTTCGTTCTATCCTCCCCTGTGCTTCATGAAATACAGTGCCAAGATAGAAATACACTTTCGGTTCTGATAACATTCTGTAAATGGCTCTTGTTTTCTGGAGTTGCTTATTGTGGAATGCTAGACTTTGATGGCAGAATTTATACAGTGATCTACATTGCTCTCTGTAACTGTGATTACACATTTTTTTAAACCTCACGGCATTTTGAGATGACTAAAAGTTTGATTGAGTATGACTGAATTACACCATGTAATATAAAGTACATTCATTTTACTAGGAAGTTAATGGAAGCTTAAATTGCTATAAAACCTTAAAACATGATTGCATATGATAATAAACTCCTTTGCCTTCTGATTAAAGATCAGTGAAAAGCCCTCAGTTGGATACGATACAGAAACATTTTTATTCAGATTTCTCCTAGATCCACTTCTTGTGTTCTACAAGTTCTTTACAACTTATTTCTCTACGACTTATTTCTCTCATTGTTGCTGTTTTTGAGCCATGATAAAATCCATTGGCTTAAGACTAGAAAACCCAGAAACAAATCCATACATCTGTAGTGAACTCATTTTCGACAAATGTGCCAAAAACGCACATTGGGGAAAGGACTTGTTTCTTCAATAAGTGGTGCTGGGAAAACTGGGTGTCAGCATGCAGAAAAATGAAACTAGACTCCTATGTATCACCATATACAAAAATCAAATCAAAATGTATTAAAGACTTAAATCTAAGGCCTCAAATGTAGCACTGCATTAGTTTCCCAGGGCTGCCGTAACACATCAGCACACGCTAGATATCTTAAAACAACAGAAATTACTGTCCTCACAATTCTGGAGACCAGAAGTCTGAAATTAAGGTATCAGCAGAGCCTTACTCCCCAGAAGCTCTAGGGATGAATGTGATCCTTTCCTTTTCCAGCTTCTGGTGGCTGCGGCTGTCCCTTGGCTTGTGGCCGTGTCTCTCCCTGATCCATCTTCATGTCACCTACTCCTCTTATGTGTTTCTCTCCTCTGTGTGTCTGTCCCCAAACTCAGACCCTTTCCTAAAAGGATACAGGTGGTTGCATTGAGAGCCCAGAACATGTGATTGCACTGAGAGCCCAGACAGATGATACTGGATGTGTATCTTTTTGGGTGCCACCATTCACTCCACTACAGGCACCTATGTTGATAGGAGTGTTTAAGATATTCAAGCAGGAGGCCAGGTGCGGTGGCTCATGCCTGTAATCCTAGCACTTTGGGAGGCTGAGGCGGGCAGATCACCTGAGGTCAGGAGTTCGAAACCAGCTTGGCCAACATGGAGAAAGCCCGTCTCTACTAAAAATACTAAAATTAGCCAGGTGTGGTGGTGCACACCTGTAGTCCCAGCTACTCGGGAGGCTGAGGCAGGAGAATCGCTTGAACCTGGGAGGAGGAGTTTGTGATGAGCCAAGATCGCACCATCACACTCCAGCCTGGGTGACAGAGTGAGACTCCATCTCAAAAAAAAAAAAAAAAAATTCCTGCAGGCAACGTGACAGCATTTGGGAAGGTGTTCAGTGCGCACACAAGGCACCTTCATTTTTAAATGAGGTGTCCTCAAAGCACAAAACCCAAAGCTGTCACCTTCTCAAAGCTGATTCAGAGATCCATGTTTTCCACGTTGTCAGGAGTAGAAGGCTTTTGTGGTGTGCTCCTTTCTCTGCGATTTTTATAGTGAACCATAAAGATGTCTGCCCCAAATGTTCTACATTATTCTAGCTTGTTCACTGGTTCAAAGTCTGTAGTATAAATTTGCACAAATGGTTCATCTCAATTCTCTTAACCCTTGGAAAGGGCTCAATACACAGTCAGCCCTGGTTAAATTTCATATTTAATAGATGAGTCTATATGCTGTCATTTTCATCAATACTTTTGTGTAAGAAAGTAGAAAACATGAAAAAGTCACTTAGTTTCTCTAATCCTAATGAAGGGTAATGGGATTAGGTTAATTTTTGGTTCAATTCCTTTGAATTGAGAATTCTGTATTTTGTAAACTAGCATGTAAGTACTATGAGGGTAGAAATTAAAAAGAAACTTTTTATTATGGAAAATTTAAACATATGCTAGATAATGTGTCCCTATGCACTCATTACCCAGATTCAACATTTAATAATTCAATTCAAAGTTAACATCATCTAACCCCTCTTGTCATATTACTAAACATATAATAAGCAGTTTATTGACAATTTAATCTCCAGTTTGAAAACGTATACCGTGCAAAGAATTCTGCTTTTATCAAGATCTTCACAACCAAAGCCTGTAATGCAATGTTTAGATGCATAAATGCTACAAAGTTTTGGGGGAAATAAAACAACTTAAAAGTTGGCGCCAGACCTATGGTGTGAGGAATACATTTTTTATTCCTCTTTCCATTGTGTTTCTTCAATTTTTGAAATTCTATGAGCTGAAAATGAAGGGAGAAAATGGGAGGTGTATTTGTTAGCATAGTGATGGTCGTAAGAGGCTAGAATGGATGAGGTCATCAGGAGAACCAGGAAAAAGAGGAAACTAAGAGGCTGAGAGAGTGACCCTGATAATTGATGACCATTCAGCCAACTAGAAAAAGATGAGCTCAGTAGGAGACTTAGAAGTATGTCGGCCTAGCGCGGTGCTCACGCCTGTAATCCCAGCACTTTGGGAGGCTGAGGCGGGCGGATCACAAGGTCAGGAGTTCAAGACCAACATGATGAAACCTCGTCTCTACTAAAGATACAAAAAAATTAGCTGGGCATGGTGGCGTGCACCTGTAATCCCAGCTACTCAGGAAGCTGAGGCAGGAGAATCACTTGAACCCAGGAGGTGGAGGTTGCAGTGAGCCGAGATGGCACCATTGCACTCCAGCCTGGGCGACAGGGTGAGACTCTGTCTCAAAAAAAAAAAAAAAAAAAAAAAAAAAAAAAAAAAAAAAAAAAAGGAAGTATTTCAACACAGGGAAATCAACCTAGAATAGTTTGGGAACCTGATCCAGAAGCCACAGGAAGAGGATATTTTTTTAAAGGAAGTGAGTGGTGAACATTGTCAAATCCTGCATTTGACATATGAGAGGAGTGTCAGTGGCATGAGGAAGGCAGAAGCAAGACTTGAGAAGTCAACAGAAGTTGACCAAGAGGAGACAGGCCAGATTGACAACTCTCAGAAGGAGCCCAGTTCTTAGGTGGGAGGAGAATAGCCAATAGCTAGTGGGTAGATGAGGAGAGTGAAGTTAATTATTTTCAAGGCAGGAGATATTTGACAGTATTTAACTGCTTCTGGGATAAAGGTAGTAGAGAGGAAAGACAGAAATAAATAAATAAGGGACGTTTTCAGAGAGGCTACTGTAAGACTTAGACCACAGGTAGAGAATAATTTATAGGTGGGGGAGGAATCATCATTGTGATGAAAGAGAAGAGAGAAATCTGAAAACTCTGATCTGGATACAGATGTAGACACCTTTAAGGGTAGGAATCGATGCGTTTCCATCTGATATATACGTGCTATATATATATATATACACACACACAAACACACACACATAGGTGTGTATATATCTATATAGGCATATAGATATACATACCTATATATAAAAATTATATAGAAGTATAATATATAACAGATATAAGTACTGTATATTATACATATATAATTTTTTGAGGGAGGTGACAATGTGGTCTGCTGAGAAGCTGGAGATTATTGCTATAATCTCAATGAACACTAAATACTTATGGAATAAATGTTAATAAGCAATGTTAAAAAAACAGATGTATATACTCTTAACAATTTGTTGGTAATTACCTTTTTCTCCCTTTTTTTTTCTTTTTAGCTTGCATTTTTTTCCCTTTTTAATAACACTCAGTGATTGTACCTAAACAGAAATTATAAAATAAAATAATCATTTATTTTTATGGAGAAAAAATAAAATAAAATCAACCAACTAACCAAAGTGTTAAATCTAAATTGGTCTTACTATATTCCAGAGAGTTTTAGTGGTAATACAATCCTTACACAATACATACAAGCTCACACGCACACACACACACCCCAGAAATCAAATCATCCAATGTAAACACACCCTACAGTCAACCTGAAAGCCTTTAGAAATAAATACGTGTTTCTTACCATGCTCTGTGATCGTCACCCCCTTGGATCTTCATGCCCAATGCTAAAAACAAGTGAGGCATATAGATCTCTTAGACCCAGACTTTGTCAGCTGATTCTCATTATTCAAGGATGGGAGGAGAGATGTTAGAGGAACAAGGCAGGGGAAAGCTGGCACAACATTGTTAGAGATCTCAGTACAGTGGTTGAGAGGAGGCAGCTTGCTTCGATAGGGAAAGGTTAGGGGACGGAGGGGCGCAGTTGGGTTTGAATTTTCTTGTTCCACTCCTAAGGAAATGCCAGTTCCTATAGAGCATACCGCTCTTTCTTTTCTGTTCCCTTGCCCCTTATTTTCTTCTTATTTTCTTCTGTCTTGATCTTTCCATACCCCAAAGTTAAAGGATGGGGGTGCACACTAGAGAGCAGAGTCGATTCAGATCTGGTAGAATGAAGAGTTGGAATCAATCTTCCCCGTCCATGTAGCTTCTATGTTCTACCATGAAGGGAACTCATCTTTCTTTTCCAGCTCCCTTTTATATTGTTCAGCTAAAAAAGGAAGCATCAAAATAATTTGTAAGCACAGTATTGGTTTTTGTAAACTTCAGATTCATCTTAGAGTCATCAGAGAGCTAACTTCTGCTTATACCTATTTGATACCCAACAAGAAATTTTGCCACAATAAAATGAAACACTTATGGTCTTTGAATATCATAAACACTTTCAATTATGTGTTTAAATTCAGTGTCTGTGTAATAATTAAAGAAGTTACAACAGAATAAACCAAGTAGGAAATAAATGCCTGGAACTTTGCTTGGTAGATTTAGGGCATCCAAGGCGTTGACCGGTTTTCTGAAAGACCATGATGGTTAAGAAATTCCCCTGCCAGGGATAAAACTAAAAAATAATAAAAAATACTTTAAAATATCAGATCTTTCAGGTCTAGGGAGGAAGTTTAAATTTTGTACATATTCACACCATTTCTTCCATGATACGTAGCATGTAGAAAAATGTTCAATACATATTTGTTGAAAATATTTTTTGAGTATGTATTCAAAAAAGGATACGTCTAAAAAGAGGCTGTCAAGGATCTGAAAAACAGCCACCTAATTGGTATGTTTCTTTCTTATTTTTAATTTGAAAACCAGAGCCGCACCATTATTTTGGGGAGTAACAGTTTTACCACTTTCCTCTGCCAGCACTTTTATAGATGTATCCAGAAAGGCTCTGATTGTCATGAGCGATTTTGCAAACATTCTGCAAAATAATAATGGCAGTTCTGGCATAATTTTTTTTAATTTAACTGGGCATAGAACAGAAATGGAAGAAACGCTTAAAAAACATTACAAGGGATTTCAGAGCAAGAATTATTCTCTGAAATAAGCATAATGGGATGAAGAATGATGACACTTTTTGGTGGAAAAAATTTTAAGTGCTTTTATCCCTTTAAAAAGCAATTCAAAAATTATCCTGACACTGATGCTTAGAAAGTGACTGTAATTTTTCTCTGGAGCACTATAAAATGTGAGCTGGTTCTCCCCCATCTGCGATAGTTTACATGGAAGGTTATCTAATCTGTGCAGAAGATCATGTACCGTTTTTCTTTTTTTTTTTTTTTTTTTGAGGCTGAGTCTTGCCCTGTCACGCAGGCTGGAGTGCAGGGGCGCAATCTCCGCTCACTGCAACCTTTGCCTCCTAGGCTCAAGCCATCTTCCCACCTCAGCCTCCCAAGTAGCTGAGACTACAGGCACAGGCCACCACGCCCAGATAATTTTATTAATTTTTGTATTAGCCTGGTGCAAAAGCAATTGAGGTTTTTGCAATAAATACAGGTTTTCACTATCTTGCCTAGGTTGGTCTCCAGATCCTGGGCTCAAGTCATCTGCCTGCCTTGGCCTCCCAAAGTGCTGGAATTATAGGCATGAGCCAGTAAAATATTTTGGAATAACCCAGCATATATCTTGTTATTTATAAACTTTATTTATGTGCTATATTTTGTATATTAAATATTAGAAATTTAATTCTTGCTTTTTAGATAAAAATAAGCATAAATGGACATTAATTTTTTTCTTTATGCCTCAATTATCTTGCATATTTCTTGGGGTATATAGCCTTTTCATCCCCACTTCATTTTAGAGTCTTTAAGAGAGAAATGGGGGATATAAAAAGCTTAGATACATTCAGTCTCTCCTTAGATTATAATGAGCGATAACTGTATACAGTAGTTGATTTTTATTAATAGATTATATATCGCTGTTTGTTTTATTTCAGGGGTTAATTTTCAAGTTTGGGATGGTTCTCCCTCTTTGAGTTACCATTTGTTTCTGCTTACAACCTACTGCTCATGCCTTTAGTATTAGTAAATATTGAAAAGGGAAAGCCTTAGGTGGCTAGCAAAGGCTGTGATGTAAATTTGTGTTGCTGAGATGGGGAAGTGACGGTGTTGGATGATGCATGACTTTCACAGGTGTTCTTATACCACATTCATGCCCCCTCAGGTGAGTTAAGTAAAACTGGTTACTTAGTATCAAGGCATAATAAGGTCTCAGAACTTTGAGTCATTCTTTTCATTGACTGTCATGGATTCCATTTTCAGCTCTATTTATTGAAGACTATCACTATGTTATTCTCATTGTTAATCTTATTCCAGAAGCACCAGTAATCCAAGTGATTAGATTATCCTTAATGTTACAGCAAGGAAAAATTTTCAACAATGTTGATATTAAATGAACTTGTATTAAATATCATTGTCATGTGAGTTCCAGGTCTTGCTATCATGTTCTGCATTCAATTAAATACCAGAAGGCAAGTCAAAGAAGCCCATATCAAATATGGACCAATTTTTACATTGAAATATTAAAATCTAGTTTCTTTAATACTTAGTATGATGTTAATTAGAGGACAATATAATAAAATATAAATTTATTTTTATTTTCTCAGTGAAGAATAAAACCCAACAAAAGAATGCTTCAACTACTTGATTCAAGTACAGACTAATATCTTCATATGCAGTGAAGTGCTGCCAAGTTCTCAGATTTTTTTAGGGCCTTTGATTTTGTTCCAGCAAAATCAGAATTAGGAAAGAAATATTGAGAAGGCAAATTGCTTAGAATTTGAGTAATTCTAAGTTTAACATTTATATTAATTTATTGAACTGAGAAGTTGAGTAATTCTCAGTTTAGTAATTAATGGCATAAACAAAGTATGGGGGGCATTGGTTTTCAATCTTTAAAAGTTTTTAAATCTTTATAGTCTTCATATATTTTTATGTAGACATCTAAATTTTCATTACAAGTTTAAATAGTTGCAAAAGATGTTTGACATATTGCAAATTTTGTTATTTAAAAATAAAATAACTAGATCATTATTTTAAATATGTTCAGCATAATGGCAATAATACAGTAATTTCATATCTCCTACCAAATATTTTAAAATATATGAAAGGTCTTTAAAAGTCAAGTATTTTAGTGTCTACTTTATCTTCTGAACTAATTTTATGCTTTTTACCCAACATAATTTTCTCCAAATGTGGTACATATTTTTGTGCCTGAAATAATTTTATCTCTTATGTGCTTCTCTGCAACCTGTGTATACATATATGTATATAGTATAAAAATTGAAATTAATATTTCCATATTGCCCTTACCAGCCCAGTTTATCCTCAGAGTACCTGATAAACGACTTGTTGACTGCTGTCACGGAGCAGACCTGAATCTCACCCATGGAGACAGGCAGGCAAGCAGATGTATCTGCTGAGATGTTCGCCATGCCCCAAGGTCTGAAGGGCAGCAACAAGGAGGGAATCCCTGAGGACCTAGGTGGGAACTTGGAAGAACCCAGGGGTCAGGAAGGTGAGCTCAGCAGTCAGGATGTCACGGACCTCACAGAAGGTGACAATGAAGCCTCAACCTCAGCTCCTCCTGCAGCCAAAAGTCTGAAAACAGATACCCAAGGAAAGAAGGAGAGGAAGCCCACCGTGGATGCAGAGGAGGCTCAGAGGATGACAGCCCTGCTGTCTGCCATATCTGAGGAGCAGCTGGCCCGCTACGAAGTGTGTCGCTGGTCAGCTTTCCCAAAAGCACGCATTGCAGGTCTGCAGGTCTGATGCAGTCTATCACTGGCAGATCATTGTCTGAGAATGCAGCCATTGCCATGGCTGGAATAGCCAAGGTCTTCGTCGGAGAGGTGGTGGAAGAGGCCCTGGACGTATGTGAGATGTGGGGAGAAACGCCCCCACTGCAGCCCAAACATTTAAGGGAGGCTGTTCGCAGGTTAAAGCCCAAGGGCCTCTCCCCCAACAACTACAAAAAAATCCTGTTCTAGGCCCAAGGCCAGAGGGAAAGATGTGTTTGTGCAGGCATAAGTACTGCATCCAGTCTGCTATGATAGGACTATATTTGCTGGAGCTTCTGCATCTGTCTGCCCTGGATTTAGCCACAATCTTTCTCAAACTGTGATATTGTTTCATAATCGCCTTGACTAAATATTTGGGTTGCCTAGGACATATTGAATCATTTTTATGTGCCTTCCCGGTTGGAAGAAGAAAGATGCATGGGTCTTGATCATCCTGTAGACAGATAGCTGCTTTCAGAGAGGGAAATCCCTTCCAAGAGTCTTGTATGGTTTCATACTGAAGCCTGGAGTTGCTGTGCCTTAGCTCTTATGCTTATGTCTGGGTTTTGATAAGTGAAGCCTCCAAAAACATTTCCCTAGTGATATTCTGCCCTGAAGGCTGTGCCTGAGCACGGGCACCGGAATTGTTGTCCTTGTATGTATTTTAAATTCTGGTATGGATTTTGGTGAATCATCTTAAAAACAGTTAAACTGTTAAACTGTTTTCCAGCCTGCAGAAATAAAGATAAAATCGCAAAGCATTTTTTTCTCTCACTTGACTGTTCTCATATTCCTACCTACTGTGCTTTATGTCAGCTAGTGATCCTTTACATTATTATAAAGTAACATAATACAGGAGCATCTTATAAGACTAGAGTGACAGAAACAGAATCTAAAAACCAACTTTCTGCAAAGAGACATTTGTAATGATCATCTAAGCAGTTTAAAAGACACAGATAGAAAGAGCGTATTGATAGTTCAGGTTTGCTGTGGTGCTTCTATAGGTACCCAAATTTGGTTCAAAACATTGCTTTAGAGTATTCTTTTTTTTTTTTTTTTTTTGAGACAGAGTCTCACTGTATCACCCAGGCTGGAGTGCAGTGGTGCGATCTCGGCTTACTGCAAGCTCCACCTCCTGGGTTCAGGCCATTCTCCTGCCTCAGCCTCCCGAGTAGCTGGGGCTACAGGTGCCTGCCACCATGCCCAGCTAATTTTTTGTATTTTCAGTAGAGACGGGGCTTCACCGTGTTAGCCAGGATGGTCTCTATCTCCTGACCTCGTGATCTGCCCGCCTCGGCCTCCCAATGTGCTGGGATTACAGGCGTAAGCCACTGTGCCCAGCCTAGAGTATTCTTAATTTTATTCATTCTGCCAGTGATCCGTTCAGAAAATCAAACCGGAGTACAGCAACAGAGGAAAAGAAATTATTAAAATACCAGACAAAGTAGGTTCATGAGGAGTTACAAAGTTATTCCACACTCCACTTGTTCATACCATACTTTACCTTTTCTGTGGAAAAGGGTACTTTTCATCACAGAAAAAACCCCTGAGATTTATGTGAACCTTCCCAGCACAGCTCACAGATATCCACGGTGCTATTTCAGTCTGTTTACCTTTGCCATGTGCCCCCTGAATCATAGAGTATAAGCAAAAAGGATCTAAAAGCCCCCACAGTTCAGCTCTCACATTGAGTGGAGAAGAACACTCAAGTGGCTTTCTTCTTGAAGCCAAAGATACCTCCAGAAAATGTTGTTTTATTTCCTCATACACTCAGCTTTTGCTCTTAAAATAGAACTTATTGTACATAGAATCTATCTTTGGCTGAGCATTACGTAAATTTCTACATTTTACCAAGCATGGGGAAATTCTGTTTCATACCTCCATATTCTAACATTGTTTAGCTTTCATTTTATTTTACCACCTTCCGTGTAAAGGCATATAACAAGTTAGACCAGTGTGTCTTAGAGGGACACAAGGAGGGCACAGGTTCTTGGAAGAACTGGTGGAGATGGGAGGGCTCTCTCAGGAATTAAAGTGCTTGAGCAACCAAAAGAAGTAAGATCCAAGAGACTCATTAGCTCCCAGTCTTTAGATTGCTCTCAGCTCATTCCTTTTCCATGGCACTGAGGAGTCTCGGGAGCTGTGTTCTGGCACCTGTGGCAGGCCTAGCAGGCTCTTAAAACTAGAGTAAAGACAACCTGGCCCAAGCAGCCTGAAGTGGGGATGAGCCACTGCAGAGAGCAGTGACAGTGGTGACTGGACACACAAGCTTAGAACGTTTTTCCGACCCCCCATATAACTCAATGCTTTGAGTGGGTCTGAGTAAAGCTGAACTGCTGAAGACAGAAACAAGATCCCATCGAGATCTCAGAGGTCAGCTCAGGAGCCGGAACACAGTGCTGTTTCTCAGAGAGGAAAAATGGATTTGCTGGGAAAGTTCAGTGTCCCTACACATTTAAAGTCTTCTCAATATGTAACATCATATAGCCACAACTCTCGAGGAAGGAATCTGTAGAAGGTGGTATCTTTCTAGGCACAATCTTTGCTAGCTTTCATGGCTGGTTGTATTACATATTAATGACAATAAAGCTTTTGGGAGCTTCATCCCTATTCTTAAAGTCTATCTCATAATGTGCCTTTGGAGACTGCCTAGAAAAATGTGGTGTCTGGTAAGGTGATGATGAAATATCTAACAAGTGAAGTGACTGTACTTGACTATTTTCAATAATTCAATATTTTGGTATAAGCTTAACATCCTCACTGCCTGCCTTTGCCCCCAAAAAAGTACTTAGCATATGCCCAAACAAAGTTTGAGCAATCTAGCTCCACTATTCTCAAGTACATATTATCTAGGGTCTAGTCTTTAAAAGTACAATGTAAAAAGTTTGAAAGTATAACTCACAAAAAGTTGTACCCAAACTAAAAAAGCTGAAATGATAAATTGATGGATTTGTGTTTTCTACAGAAGAGAGAACAACGCAGAGTGCTAAAATACATATACAGGGGAAGAGAGAGCAGGGCTTTTATAAAATGAATGCAGTCAAATCCTTTGTAGTAGTTTCTCAAGTAACATGAATATTAGAGAGACGATTCATGAAATTTTAAGTTAGTGCCATGTCTAGGAATATCAAGACATAGCTACCATTTTGTAAAAAATATTTTTTTCTAAACAAATCTATTAATGAAATAGATAAGGTGTTTCTTTTTTCTAATTAGTTTTTCTTAGTCACATATTCAAGGGAACATAATGTTTGGTAAAATGCTGTTTGTCAAATTCTACTTCTCACTTTCACCTACCATGCCATGTTCAACTATTGTAAGTACTGGAATTCAAGTATTATTCATTTTAATACATTTTCACCAAAGTAGTATTTTTTATGAGAAAGCCATAGTCTCATCAGTAAGCCCTTTTTAAAAATCCAACAGAAAATATGAACTAGTAACGATTATGACAAGAAAAGGAAACCCAGAAATAATCCTAAGGCAGAGCAACTTCAGGCTTCAGTGTGAAACCATCACAGTCTCTTGGGAGGCGTTTCTCTCTCAAAGCAGCTGTCTGATCGAAAGGTGCTCAGGGACCGTGCACTTTTCTCCTTCCAACTAGGAAGATGTAGAAAAATGACTCAATTCACTCAAGGAGGAACAAATATTTAGTCAAAGTGATTATGAAAAAGGCTGCTTCCATGATCTAGGTGAGACTACGCCAGAGTTTGAGGAAGATGTTAAAATTGAGGGTGAGTCCAGGGTAGAGTGAGACATGGAATCTCCAGCACACAGAGTCTTCTGTTATGGGAAGATGGAGCCGGTACTTCTTCCCTCAGGAGCAGGATTACCTTTCTAGTCTGGGGCTGGAAATCACATAATTTTTTGGTACTTGATAAAAATGTGGCCCTTAAACTTGAATGTGCAGGCAAGCTTTCTCAGAGGCATCTCCTTTTCAAATCTCACACGTGTCCAGAGCCTCTTCTACAACTTTTGTGTCCAAGGCCTTGACCATTCCAGCCATGACATTGACCACACTCCGGAATTTAGACCACCAGGGATGGACTGCATCAGACGCCCAATGGGTTCCTTTCACTCCCTTCAACACACAGATATACCCCACTGGATTTTACCCACACTGCCTTTCATAATGTGCATTGACTTGTAAATAGAGAGTCTATTTAAATTGCAGAAAATGAAGTTTAATGTATTTTCATAGCAAAGTAGCGGAACCATCACAGGAGACAGGGAACATTGCAAACACAGAGTTGCGAGTGTGGATCACATCTGCTGTTTGATCAAATGCAGTAGACATTATCTATTTGCCACCAATAAGAAATTTATTTAGTTTTCAATAATATTAATGAACAAACTTTTTCACAATTGTTCTTGATTTGAACTGTTGAAAAGCGTTCAGTGAGAAATTCCCAGTTGACATGAATACATTAGACCATCAATGAAGATGGAAAGTTTACAAACAAAAGAAAACAGAAACACTCATACCCGTTATATCTCCCTGTGTTGTTACTCCCAATCATGTGCAGGGCTACTTTTGGACCCCGTGAGGGACATAAAAGCAAAAGTGAAGAGAACTGCTAATATCAGAACTATGATTACCACAGAGAAATTGAAAAACAAAACTAAACGGAAACAAAGCCGTCTAGAGCGCAGCGTTTCCCAGGAGCGTGGGCTCCTCAGCACCCTCTCCGCGGAGGTGGCAGGCCAGCTGCATGTCTCTGGGCATAACTGTGACACGCCTGGCATGGATAACACATGGGTTGATGTCTTTAAAGAGGGGGGCCAGGTAGGCATCCCTGCTCCCCTGAAATCGCCAGTGGCCGCACATGGGAAGCGCAGGTCTGGGTTGATGGCCTGGGAGATCTCGCGCATTAGGTGCTGGGAGGGCGGCTTGTGCAGAAGCAGCTGCGTGGACTTCTGGTACTTTCTGGTTTTGTGCAGCGCCAGGGTGCCAAGCCTGTGGCGGTGAGGCTTCTTGATCCCTCGTGTAGCCAGGACCCTCTTGCCGGCGGCTTTGGTGGCCAGGGGCTTCCTGGGGGCCTGGCAGGTGGTGGTTTTACGGTCGGTCTGCTTAATGGGAGCCATGGTGTAGGGCTGTGGCCTCTCCCTTGTCGCTGGGCTAAGCCTGGTGAACTGGAGGCAGTGCTGGTACCAGACAGCAACGGTGGTGGGGTTGTGGGCAGGATTCAGAGAGTCTGTGTGTTGGGATCTATGCAGAAGATGCTCCCATACACTTAGCCCCTTCCAACCCAGCCCCATACTTACCAGCTCATGATCAGTGGGTCCGAGGTCCCTGTATTCAGTCTACTTGAGTAGCCTTGGAATTCCTAGGTCTGCACACAGCAGTGGGGAATCTTTCTCCCGGGCAGTCCTGCTCTAGCTGGAGATCTCTGTGATCTCAGCCAAATTCAGCCATTTATAGGAGGCTTGGATGATTGGATTAGACCCCCCCAGCTACCTTCCACTGCGTTCTGTGCTTCAGCAGATGCTTAACCTAATCAGGGCTGTGAAAGCCCATTAAGTCCCTGCATTCTTCCTCAGCAGAGAGAGGGACAGACCTCTGGATTGTGCATTGTGGGAGGGATGGTAAATGAGATCTGTCACTTAACGTTTTGTGTGCCGAATGGATTCTGAAAGCTTACATTTTATTTATATCAAGGAAATAGTTACTTAAAGTTGCATGTTAGGCCAGGTGTGGTGGCTCACGCCTGTAATCCCAACACTTTGGGAGGCCAAGGCTGGTGGATCACGAGGTCAAGAGATTTAGACCATCCTGGCTAACATGGTGAAACCCCGTCTCTACTAAAAATACAAAAAATTGACCAGGCATGGTGGCACGCACCTGTAATCACAGCTACTCAGGAGGTTGAGGCAGGAGAATTGCTTGAACCTGGGGGGCGGAAATTGCAGTGAGCCGAGATCATACCACTCCACTTCAGCCTGGGTGACAAAGTGAGACTCCATCTCAAAAACAAAAACAAAAACTAGTTGCACGTTAGACAACTTACATGTCTGTGAAAAAACTCCAAGGCTTGAGATCATGAGGTCTTCATCAGGTCCCATGAGGATGAAGTGAACTGGGAAGGGGAATATGGAAACCTGAAATGGCCACTCCTCTGTGAGGGATTCTCCTGGGGCATTTTTCTCTTCAAAGGTGATGCTCCTGCAAATCTGCTGGTAGCCTACTGGGGAAGGCAAAGCTGTTCTGAGAAAACGGTGACATGTGACTGTCACTGGTGCCCCCTTTGGCTTCTTTTCCACTCTGAATGTGTATTTGATGCCTGAACTGAGCTATCCTGTTGTTGTCCAGGGTGAAAACACCATGAGGTCCTGAGAAGTCAGCCCCGACCTCACTGAATTGCTGAACCGAGGTCACAGCTTAGCTAAGTAAACATTGAAAACATTTCATTATTTGAATAGCTTTAGCAGTACCAAATTGTTTTTGGCACCGTAGATGAATTGTAAGGTGGTGAAGTTTATTTCAATTTACTCTTAATGAACTTTTGTGATACCTGTAATAGAAATTGTTGTTGAATTCAATGCAGACTTCATGCACAGAATGATAAATTTCATGATATCAATATTACAAAATAAATTCCTGTTAGTGCTTTTTAAATTAGAGCTTAGTATTATTATTTTCTAGTTGTTTAGTTTTTTTTCAAAAATTTATGTTTCATTAGCTTGTAAAAACCACTCATAAGTGGTTTTTGTTCCATACATGAATTGTATAGTGTTGAAGTCAAGAATTTTATCTTATTTTTTTTGAGATGGAGTCTTGCTATCGCCCAGGCTGGAGTGCAGTGGTGCGATCTCAGCTCACTGCAGGCTCCACCTCCTGGGGTTCACGCCATTCTCCTGCCTCAGCCTCCCGAGTAGCTGGGACTACAGGCGCCCGCCACCACGCCGGGCTAATTTTTTGTATTTTTAGTAGAGATGGGGTATCACCTTGGTAGCCAGGATTGTCTCAATATCCTGACCTCGTGATCCGCCTGCCTCGGCCTCCCAAAGTGCTGGGATTACAGGCGTGAGCCACCATGCCTGGCCAAAGTCAAGAATTTTAGTGTGCTCATCACGTGACTACTACACCTACATTGCACCCAGTAGGCAGTTTTTCATCCCCCCCTCACCCTGCCACTTCTGAGTCTCTAATGTCCGTGTTACCACTCTGTATGCCTTTCCTACCCACAGCTTACCTCCCACTTCTAAGTGCGAATGTGCACCATTTGGCTGTAGATTCCTGAATGACTCCACTGAGAATAATGGCCTGTGGTTTCATCTAAGTTGCTGTAAAAGACACGATTTCATTGCTTATGGCTGAGCAGTAGTCCATGGCATATATGAACCCCATTCAACTTTACTCACTCATCAGCTGGTGGGCACTTAGGTTTATGCTATATCTTTGCAATTGTGAATTGTGCTAGGATAAACATATGTATGCAGGTCTGTTAGGTAGAGTGAGCTCTTTCTTTTGTATGTCTACCCACTATTTGGATTACTGGATCAAATGGGAGATGGACTTTGAGATATCTTCATGCTGTTTGCCATGGAGATTACACTAATTTGCATTCCCACAGCAGTGCCTAAGCATTCCCTCTCACCACATCCACCCCAACCTCTATTGTTTTTGGCTATTGAGTAATGGTCATTCAGGTGGGGTAAGATGATACCGCATTGTGGTTTCACTTTGCATTTCTCTGATGATTAGTGATGCAGGGCATCTTTTCCTCTGTTTTTTTTTTTTTTTTTTTTTTTTTGGCAATTGTTGTATATTCCTTTGAGAAATTTCTATGCACATCACTTGCCCACTTTATAGTGGGATTATATTTGTTTTTTCTTGTTTGTTTGAATTCCTTGTAGATTCTGTATCTATTAGTCCTTTGTCAGATGCATAGTTTGCAGATAGTTTGTCCCATGTCATAGGTTGTTTGTTTACTAAGAGGATTATTTCTTTTGTTGTGCAGAAGCATTTTCTACTCAATAAGAAATTCAATGATAATAAAATGAAAAACTTATGATATCTGAATATCTAAGGCACTGTCAATTATGTATCCACATTCAGTATTTGTGTAATAATTAAAGCAGTAACTATACAAGAAACCAGCCTGGAACTATACTGGATAGACTTAGAGCCTCTAAGACATTGACTGGTTTTCTGACAGACCAAATCCTTTAAGAAATTCCCAGCATAGCTAATGGAAAAAAAAATTGAGAATAATACTTGAAAATATCAGATTTTTAAATTTCTAGGGCGGGAGAGTTCAACTTCATAAATACAGCATTTCCTCCAGGATACATAGCATGTACAAAAGTGTTCAATAAATATTTGTTGAAAAATAGCTTTTTGAGTCTTGTCTACAAAGGGGATGGCAGGGATCAAGAAAACAGCCGTCTAATTAGTATGTTTCTTATTCTTAAGTTAACAATTAGAGCCACATAATGGTTTTGGGGTGTAACAGTTTTGCCACTTTACTCTGCCAGCACCTTTATGGGTGCATCCGGAAAGGCTCTGCTTGTTATGAATGCCTTTGTATACATTCTGCAAAATAATAATGGTGTTTCTGACATAATGAAAAAAATTTTTAATTGGGCATAGACGGAAATGGAAGAAATGCTTAAGAAAATTAGAAGAGATTTCAGAGCAAGAATTATAGTAATGGGATGAAGAATGATAATTATTTTCATGGGAAAAACTTTAAATGCTTTTATCCTTTTAAAAGCAATTCAAATATGTTCCTAACACTGACGCTTAGAAGGCAGCTAAGTGTGTCGTAAGGTACAAAGTGTCTCTAATTTTTCTCTGGAGCACTGTAAAATATGACCTGGATCTGGACCATAGGTTTCTGTGGAAATCTATCTAATCCATTCAGAGGAGAGTGGATGGCTGAAGTTACTATCATCTGTGAGGTTTATGTTTTTGAAGAGTTAATCTAGGAGCCTCTTCTTATTTTTTTCCACTTGCATCTTATCAGTAAGAGCTTTTTGTTTTAAAAAAATGAGATAGGTTCTTGCTCTATCACCTAGGCTGGAGTGCAGTAGCAAGATCTCTGCTCACTGCAACCTCTGCCTCCTGGGCTCAAGGGATCCTCCCACCTCAACCTCACAAGTAGCGGGCACCACTGGCATGCACACCGTGCCTGGCTAATTTATGTATTTTTTATAGAGAAGAGGTTCTGCTCTCTTGTCCAGGCTGATCTCAAACTCCTGGGCTCAAGTGATCTGCCTGCCTCAACCTCCCAAAGTGCTGTAATTACGGGCATGAGCCACCATGCCCGGCCTGTAAAACATTTTTGAATAGCCCAACATGTATATCTCATTATTTATAAGCTTTATTTATGGGCTATAGTCATTCTGTATATAAATATTAGTTAATTTAATTCTTTTTCCTTAGATAAAAATAAACGTAAATCAACATTAAATTTTGTTCTTTATGCCTCAATTATCTTGCATATTTTGGGGGACATATGGCCTTCTTATCTTTTCATTTAAGAAGTCATTAATTTAGAACTCTTTCTAGAGTATTTATCTCTCTAGAGACCCACTAGAGTTTAAGAGAAAAATGAGGCGTATATAAAGCTTAGATAAATTCAGTGTCTTTTTAGAGAATAGTGAGAGATAACTGTATATGGTAATTAATTTTTATGAGAAGTTTATGTATCTGTGTTTGTTTTATTTCAGGGGTTAATTTTCAAATTTTGGATGGTTCTCCCTCTTTGAGTTGCCATTTGTTTGTGCTTATAACTTACCAATCATGCCTTCAGAACTGGTAAATGTTGGAAAGGAAAGGCCCTACGTGACTTACAAAGGTTCCGATGTAAATATGTGTTCCTGGTAAAGAGGGGATTCACCATGTTGTCCAGGCTAGTCTCGAACTCCTGACCACAGGAGATCCACCCACCTTGGCCTCCCAAAATGCTGAGATTACAGGCTTGACCCACAGCGCCCGGCCAGTAATTTCATATCTTCTACCAAATATTTTTGAATAAACAAAAGCTGTTTAAAAGTCAGATATTTGAGTGTCTTCTTTATCTTCTGAAGTACTTATTATGCCATTTCTCAACATAATTCTCCCTAAATATGATTTGTATCTTCGTGCATGACATAATTTTATGTCTCTTTGGTGCTTCTCTGTGACCTGTGTATACATATATATGCAATATATAAATTGAAGTCTGGGCGCAGTGGCTCATGCCTGTAATCCCTTCACTTTGAGAAGCCAAGCGAGGCAGATCACTTGAAGTCAGCAGTTCAAGACCGGCCTGGCCAAAACAGAGAAACCTCCTCTCTAATTTAAAAGTACAAAACTTAGCCAGGCGTGGTGGCGCTCACATTTAAACCCAGTTACCCTGGAGTCTGAGGCAGGTGAGTGGCTTGAGCCCAGGAGACAGAGGCTGCAGTGAGATCAGGCCACTGCAAACCAGCCTGGGGGAGAGAGCAAGACTCTGTCTCCAAAATAAACACATAAAATAAAACAAAATAAAATTGAAATAATATTTTCATATTCTTTCTCACCCAGCCCAGTTTGTTTTCAGAGTATCTGATAAACCACTAGTTGCCTTATGAGTTAGAGAAGTTTTTCCAGACATTTAAGTTTTCTAATGTGCAACTTCATAAAATGTCTCATTTCTACTGTAAATATTTTCTTTACAGCTGTGAAATGTGAAGTTTGCAATTCTGGAGGAAGACAGAATTCTGAAATGCCCCCTACATTTCTTGCCCCTCAGAGACTCACCCTGTGTCTTCCCCACCCTGAAGTGTGGGGGGAACCTTGAATTGATGAGCCCTCCCAAACCCCGGATTAGGTTAGGAATACCCTGAAACAATAGCTGTTAAGAGCTGGGTATAATTCAATCATCTGAGTTCTTTATAATGGACTGAACCTCCCTGAGATTCCATTCCCCTGTGGGTGATTCCTCAGCACTGGCTGTGCAGACCCACGGAGCTGCACAGCCCAGACCTGGGCAACACCTGTAGGAGCTCAGAGCATCCTCCCGGCAGCTGGCAGAACAAACAAGTGGGCCTGGGTTTCACAACCCTGAGGCATTGAATTCGGCCACAAACTCGAATCAGATCGAAGCCAGACCCTTCTCAGGTGAAGGCAACGACCACACAGACAGACCCATCCTGGAGGTCCCTCGTGTGACTCAGCAGGAGGCAGTCACTTGGCCTAGTAGAACTTCTGACCTGTGAGCTGGGGTTTGTTTTAAATATCCAAAATTTGTGAGAATTTATTCTGCGTTGATGTAAAACTAATCTACTCTCCATCCACAAGTTTCTTCACATTGTGGAAGTGAGAAAAACCAGTGTGTGTGTTTGTGTGTGGGAAGGGGAGGCAGGGAGCTGTGTCCAGTTGTGGCTAAACTATGGCTCATCAGAAACATAGCAGCCAAAACCTTTGAAAGGTTCTCAAAATCTCACTTCAGATCCATAATCCAACCACCTCAGCTGGAAATTCTGCTGCTACAGTTGCTGTCACGGAGCAGACCTGAATCTCACCCATGGAGACAGGCAGGCAAACGGGTGTGTCTGCTGAGATGTCCGCCATGCCCCGAGGTCTGAAGGGCAGCAACAAGGATGGAATACCTGAGGACCTAGATGGGCACTTGGAAGAACCCAGGGGTCAGGAAGGTGAGCTCAGCAGTCAGGATGTCACGGACCTCATAGAAGGTGACAATGAAGCCTCAGCCTCAGCTCCTCCTGCAGCCAAAAGACGGAAAAGAGATACCCAAGGAAAGAAGGACAGGAAGCCCACCGTGGATGCGGAGGAGGCTCAGAGGATGGCAACCCTGCTGTCTGCCATGTCTGAGGAGCAGCTGGCCCGCTACGAAGTGTGTCGCCGGTCAGCTTTCCCAAAAGCACGCATTGCAGGTCTGATGCAGTCTATCACTGGCAGATCGGTGCCTGAGAACGTGGCCATTGCCATGGCTGGAATAGCCAAGGTCTTCATCAGAGAGGTGGTGGCAGAGGCCCTGGACATGTGTGAGATGTGGGGAGAAAGCCCCCACTGCAGCCCAAGCATTTAAGGGAGGCTGTTCGCAGGTTAAAGCCCAAGGGCCTTTTGCCCAACAGCAACTACCAAAAAATCATGTTCTAGGCCCAAGGCCAGAGGGAAGGGTCTGTTTGTGCAGGCATAAGTACTGCATTCGTCTTCCAGTGACAGGACTGCGTTTGCTGGAGCTTCTGCATCTCAGTCTACCCTGGATTTACCCACGATCTTAGTGTCTTCAAATGTCAAGCTGCCCTTACCTGGATGAAGACAGCAGATTGTTTCGTAGTAGCCTAGGCCAAATGTTTGGGCCTCCGAGGTCATGTTGAGGCATTTTTGTATGTCTTTCTAGTTGGAAGAAGAAAGGTGCCTGGGCCTTGAGCATCCTGTGGACAGGAAGCTGCATTCGGAGAGGGAAGCCCTTTCCAGGAGATTTCTGCGGTTTCATGCTGAAGCCTGCTGTTGCCGTGTCTTAGCTTGTATGCTTATGTCTGGGTTTCAGTAAGTGAAGCCTCCAGAAATGTTTCCCAATTGTTGTCCTGTGTATTCTTCATGCTCATATGTATTTTTGTGAGTCATCACAAAAACAGTTAAACGCTTTTCCAAACTGAAGAAATAAAAATTACATCACAAAGCATTTTTTTCTCTCAGTTGACTCTTCTCGTATTCCTGCCTACTGTGCTTTATGTCAGCAAGTGATCCTTTCCTGTTTTAGAATGTAATGTAGTATAGATGCATTGGATAAGTCTAGAGAGCAGCCAATTCCAAAACCACCTTTCCTCATGCCGCCATTTTTAATGAACCTATATGTAGTTTAAAAGGCATAGAGACAGCCTATTGATACTTCAGCTTTCTACACATGGTGATATCGCCAGTGCTTCCAGAGACACTGAAATTTAGTTCAAAACATTGCTTGACACTATTCCTGACTTTATTCATTCTACCGATGATCCACTCAGAAAATCAAACCTGAGTACAGAGACACGGGAGAAGTTATTAAAATATCAGACCAAGTAGGTTCATCACGAGTGACAAAGTTATTCCGAACTCTACTTGTACTGCTGTACCTTTATGATGCAAATGAGTAATTCTTCATTATAGAATAAAGACCTGAGATTTATTACGGAATCACTGTGAACCTTCCCAGCACAGCTCACAGATATCCGTGGTGCCATTTCAGTCTGTTTACCTCTGCCATGTGCCCCCTGAATCACAGAGCATAAGCCAAAAGAATCGAAAAGACCCCATTGTTCTGCTCTAATATCCAATGGAGAATAACATGTACTTTTTCTTCCTGAAGCAAAATATACCCCCATACAATATAGTTGTATTTCCTCATACATTCAGCTTTTGCTGTTAAAATAGGACTTATTGTGCATAGAATCTGCCTTTGGGTATTACACAAATTTCTAAACTTTACCAAGAATGGGGAAATTCTGTTTCATACCTCCATATTCTGGCCTTCTTCGGCTTTCCTTTTATTTTACCAACTTTCTTGTAAAGGCGTACAACAAGTTAGACCAGTGTGTCTTAGAGACACAAGGAGGGTACAGGTTCTTGGCAGAACTGATGGAGATGGGAGGGCTCGCTCAGGAATTAAAGTGCTTGAGCTCCCAAAAAAGTAAGGTCCAAGAGACTCATTATCTCCCAGTCTTTAGATTGCACTCAGCTCATTCCTTTTCCATGGCATGGAGCAGTCTTGGAAGCTGTATTCTGGCAGATGTGGCAGGTCTGGCCCTTTCAGAACACTAGAGGAAAAGAGAACCTGGCCCAAGCAGCCTGCGGTGTAGACAAGCATCTGCAGAGAGCAGTGCTGATGGTGACTCCACACACAAGCTTAGAACATTTCTCTTGCCCCTCATAGAACTCAATACATTGAGTGGGGTCTGAGTAAGGCTGAACTGCTGAAGACTGAAACAAGTTCCCATCAAGGTCTCAGAGGTCAGCTCAGGAGCAGGAACACAGCGTTGTTTTCTCAGAGAGGAAAATTGGATTAGCTGAGAGGGTTCAGTGTCCCTACGCATTTTTTTTTTCCCTGTAAGTTATGGGATACTTGTGCAGAACGTGCAGGTTTCTTACCAAGGTATACATGTGCCATAGCGATTTGCTGCACCAGTCAACCCACCATCTAGGCTTTAAGCCCCACATGCGTTGGGTGTTTGTCCTAATGCTCTCCTTTCCCTTGCCTCCCAACCCGTGACAGGCCACGGTGTGTGACGTTCCACTTTCTCTCTCCATGTGTTCTCATTGATCAATTCCAGCTTATGAGTGAGAACATGTGGTGTTTGGTTTTCCTTTCCTGTGTTAGTTTGCTGAGAATGATGGTCTCCCGTGTCATCCATGTCACCGCAAAGAACAGGAACTCATTCTTTTTTATGGCAGCATAGTATTCCCTGGTGTATATACCACACATATTCTTTATCCAGTCTGTCACTGATGGGTATTTGGGTTGGTTCCAGGTCTTTGCTCTTGTAAACTGTGCCTCAATGAATATACCTGTGCACGTGTCCTTATAGTAGGATGAATGATAATCCTTTGGGTATGTACCCGGTAATGAGATAGCTGGGTCCAATGGTATTTCTGGTTCTAGACTCTTGGGGAATCGCCACACTGTCTTCCACAATGGTTGAACTGATTTACACTCTCACAGACATTGTAAAAGTGTTTCTGTATCTTCACAGCCTTGCCAGCATCTGTTGTTTCCTGACTCTTTAATAATCGCATACGAAATCTTCTCAATATATAATATCATATAGCTACAGCTCTCAAGAAAGAAGTCTGTAGAAAGTGTTATCTTTCCAGGAGAAAGCTTTGACTGCTTTCATGGCTGGTTGTGTTACACGTTAACGACAATGAGGTTTTTCCTGAAGCTTCACTACTATTCTTAAAGTCTATCTCATAATGTACATTTGGAGATTGCCTAGAAAAAAGTGGTCTCTGACTGGTGCTGGTAAGGTGGTGACAAGATATCGAACACATAAAGTGACGGTACTTGACTATTTTCCAAAATTTACTATTTTGGGGTAAGCTTAACAACCTCACTGCCTGCCTTTGCCCTCACAAGTAATTAGCATATGCCTCAATAAAGTTGAAGCTAGCTAGCTCCACTATTCCAAGCAGATACTGTCAAGGGTCTAGTCTCTAGAAGTATAAAGTACAAAGCTTACAAGTACAACTACACGAAAAGTTGTACCCAAGCTAGAAAGGCTTAAATGATCAATTGATGTATTTGTGTTTCCTCTGGAAGAGGGTACAAAGCAGAGCGCTAATACACATATATAGGGGAGAAGAGGGCAGGGCTTTTATGGATGGCACACAGCTAGGTGTCTTCAAAGAGGTGCACCAGGGAAGCCTCACTGGGCTCCTGTAGGGCGCCAGTGGCCGCGCTCTGGAAGCGCACGTTCAGGATGATGTCCTGCGTGATCTTGCGCATCAGGCGCTGGAAGGGCAACTTGAGGAGGTGCAGCTGCGTGGACTTCTGGTACTTTCTGATTTTGTGCAGTGCCAGGCCTGTAGCCGTGAGGCTTCTTGATCCCTCCTGTAGGCGGCGCCCTTTTGCCGGCGGCTGCAGTGGCCAGGGTCTTCGTGGCGTCTGCCAGGCTGTGGCTTTGCCGGGCCAAAATGGTGAAACTTCCTCTCTACTTTAAAGAATACAAATTTCTCCTGGTGTGGTGGTGCGCACAGTTAGTCCCAGCTACTCTGGAGGGTGAGTCAGGAGAGTTGCTTGGGCCCAGGAGGCAGAGGCTGCAGTGAGCTGACATCAGGCCACTGCAATCCAGCCTGGGGTACAGAGCGAGACTGTGTCTCAAAAATAAAGAAATAAAATGCAATACAATACAATACAATACAATACAATACAATACAATACAATACAAAAGATTGAAATAATATTTTCATGTTCCCCTCACCCAGCCCAGTCTATTTTCAGAGTATCTGATAAACCACTTGTTTCCCTACGAGTTAGAGATTTTTTTCTCAGACGTTTAAGTTTTCTAATGTGCAACTTCATAAAAGGTCTCATTTTTACTCTCAATGTTTTCTTTATTGTTGTGAAATGTGAACTTTGCGATTCTGTGAGGAATCCAGAATTCTGAAATGCCCCCTGCATTTCCTGCCCCCCCAGAGCCTAGCCCTGCCTCTTCCCCTCCCTTGGGTGTGGACGGAACCTTGAATTGAGGAGCCCGCCCAAACCCCTGATTAGATTAGGAATACCCTGAAACAATAGCTGTTAAGGGCTGGGTCTAATTCAATCATCTGAGCTCTTTATAAGGGACTGAACCTCCATGAGATTCCATTCCCCTGTGGGTGATTCCTCAGCCCTGGATGTGCAGACCCAGGGAGCTGCACGGCCCAGACCTGGGCAACACCTGTAAGAGCTCAGAGCATCCCCCCGGCAGCTGGCAGAACAAACAAGTGGGCCTGGGTTTCACAAACCTGAGGCATTGAACTCCTGACCTCGTGACCCACTCACTTCTGCCTCCCAAAGTGCTGGGATGACAGACGTGAGCCACTGCGTTCAGTGTACAGTGCCATTTCTTAGAAATCACTCAGGGGAACACAAACTTATAGGTCATGTGTAGATATTTTATTTATTTATTTATTTATTTATTGCACAGGGAGGTGGGGGGATGGAGTTTCGCTCTTACTGCTCAGGCTAGAGTGCAATGGCATAGCAGGCTCAAGGAGTCAACCTATGGCAGAGATGACATGTCATTAGAGCATAAGGGCCGCAGCGAAAGGTGGCAGGGCCTGCGCTTTTAAAGGCTGAAATCCTGGCGGCTCACTCCTGTCATCCCAGTACTTAGGGAGGCCCAGGAGGACGGATCACTTGAGGTCAGAAGTTTGATACCAGCGTGGCCAACATGGAGAATCCCCTTCTCTACTAAAAATAGAAGACACGAGCTGGCTGTGGTGGTGAGCACCTGTAATCCCAGCTACCGAAGAAGAATCACTGGAAACCGGGAAGCAGAGGTTGCCGTGAGCTGAGAGAGCACAACTGCACCCCAGCCTGGGTGACAGAGTGAGAGAGACTCAGTCCAAAAACAAGAAAAGAAGAAAAAAAAGAACAGGCCCAAATACTGCATTGTTGCGAGTAACAAGGAGCTTACTTAATGGGTATAGAGTTTTGTCTCTACAAGTTGAAAGAAGGTCCCTATGAATGGGAATGATAGTTGCAAAACAATGTGAATGTAGTTAGCTTTTCTTAGCTGCACACTTACAATAGCTAAAATGGTTAATTTTCTGTACACTTTACCACTATGTAAAAAATAATTTTTAAATAAACAAATTATAGCTATCTGCAATATCATGAATTAATACCATAACTATAATGTTGCATAGAAGAAAGTAGATGTAAAAGTATACATATTATACAATTTCACTTATATAAAATCCAAAAAGTGAACGCAACTGAGTTTCTGGCTTCCAGTAATAAGTAAAGTAGTTTGTAGAATAATTCACATATAATTGTAACAAAGCTCTTTGATCACAGGGCTTCAGCACTGCAATCCCAACATGCACCAGGCTCAAGGAGAGTGCGCTAATCAGTGGAGGAAGGGACGAGGCTCCGCACGTCTCACTGGTCTTGCTGGGAGATGTAGTCTCATAAACGCTCCCAGCCCTTTGGTCATAGGGCTGCAGCACTACAATCCTAGCATGCACCAGGCTCAGGGAAAGTGCGCGTCACTGGAGGAAGAGGCAGGGCAGTGCGTGCCTCGGTGGCCTTGCTGGGAGATATAGTCTCATAAACACTCCCAGCCCTTTCATCACCGGGCTGCAAGACTACAGTCCCAACATGCACCCAGCTCGGCAACAGTGCGCATTACTGGGGGAAGAGACTGGACCGTGAGTGCCTCCTTCTACTTGCTGGGAGATGTAGTTTCATAAAGACTCCCAGACTTTCCGGTCTCGTGGCTACAGGACTACCATCCCAGTATGCACAGGGGTCAGGGACAGTGTGCATCACTGGAAAAAGAGGCGGGGCTGTGTGCATCTCCCTAGGCTTGCTGGGAGATATATGCTCATAAACACTTCCAGTCCTTTCCTCAAAGAGCTGCAGGACTACAGTCGTAGCATGCACAAGTCTCAGGGACAATGCGTGTCACTGGAGGAAGAGACCGGGCTGTGTGCGCCTCCCTAGGATTGCTGGAAGATGTATTGTCATAAATACTCCCAACCGTTTGGTCAAAGGGCTACAGGACTACGATCCCAGCATGGGCCAGGCTCCAGGGCGAGGCGCAGACCTGGAAGAAGAGGTAGAGTGGTACGCGCCCCACCTGATATGCTGGGAGCTGTAGTCCGTTAACTACTCTCAGCCTGTCTGTAGGTAGGCTTCAGAACTATAATCCTAGCATGTACCGGGATCGGGGGTGCATAGCCCTGGAGGGAGGGGCAGAGAGGTGTGGACTTCCTGGTGTCCAAAGCACTGCTGAGTTCTAATGCTATGCCGACTCTTTGCAAGGAGAGTGAGTACAGAGGTGCACCTGGAGGGCAGATCTGGGCTGAGCATTGAGGAGGGTATTACCCTAAGAAGATACCTTACCTTTTCCCAAATCGGACGGCTTGTCCTCACCCGATTGGCCCTATCCTTCTCAGGTTCCTCTTTCAGTTGCACCCAGGGTTCTTTCCAGAGCATTACGTCTTCTGCAGCCCAGGGCGCTGCCTTCTTTCCTAAACTGCTGTGGAAACTTTCCTGATGTCCGAGACAAGGTTCATTGTGCTGCAGCCCTCTTTTTTCTCTAGTCAGAGCACACACTCAACTGTTTTTGAGAGAAATCTTCCACCTGGCCTGCTTGTGAGAAGCTTCAGAGCTCTACAGGGGGTGAAAAGGGCTGTGGCTTCCTGGAAATGTCACTCTCAAAGTCGCCTTTTTCATGAATGTGAAAGTCTAGGCATCAGAAAGGTTAATTATTGGGTTGCAGAAAATCTGCTAAGAGCAAAGGAAAAAACCCCATTTCTGAGGCGTGAGTCTTGTGAGCCATTTTCATCAACCCATTTAAGTGGACAAGCTCCGAAATACAACCTGAAGCTGCTGACTATTTAGGCATTTTACACTTGAATTCAAGTCAGGCCTGGCTTGCCAGTGTCTCAGAGCCACAAATGGGACCTGATACCTGAGGAACAGATAGTGTTCCAGCTTTATGGGGGCAACTTTTAAGATGTGGAGCACTTGGGGTCATTTGAAACCCGCTGTCTTCAGTAGGGACTTTTACTTCTAGAAAGCATTTGCATTTTGATTTTATCTGTCTTCAAGCCGACCCTTTGTTTATTTTAATAGTAAAAAACACATTCCTGGGTGGAGATTTAAGATGCTAATGCGACATGCAATGTATGCACAAATATGTACAGCTACTGCACATGTGCACCCAGAAGACCAGTCAGAACATGTTTACTGTAACACTTCTTTCCGCCTTCTTGTGAATAATCTTGCAAAACTCACCATAAAGAGGGTTTCTCCAGCAATAATTAATGCTGTTTCACTTTTATGAGCCGGCTGCCCTGGAATCTCTTTCTCAGACTGTACCATCTATTCTGCACTTAATTTTCAAAATATTCTTTTTTTGCAATAAATTTTGCTGTACTTCTTTTGTTGTGTGTCTCTTGTTTAAATTCTTTTAAACTAAGAAGATCAGAAACAAGGTATTACATCAGCTATCAACAATTCTGGTGCCATGACCTGGGGAGAGGCATGTCTGCTTCATTAACTTCAGTTTCCCTTTACTTGCAGTGAATACTATGGCAGCTTCAGACTAACTGGTTAACTAGCGCTTTTTGTTCCAGCGCTGTTTCAGTAAAGTTCTGGGGGAAACGTTTTTAAGTCACCTGTATTCTTTAGAGAGAGAATGTATGTCCGCTCTCCTTTTGGCTGCTGCTTCTGTAGTATCGATAAATACACTAACCACATGGGTTGCCCTCAATATTTCATATTTGGGCTACTTTGCCGCTTAGTTTCACATCTTTCTGGCCACAGTTCAGACTCAGCTTATTGTTTGCTCTCCCTTCAGCAATACTCTATCTCCACCTAGTGGCTATTGTAATGTATTTTCTGGTCAGGTTTTCTGTTTACAAAATTTTTGTTTTGTTTTGAGCGGCACATTAATAGAACCCTGTCCCTTCAGGCTTTATGCACTTCCCAGCTCCTTGAAATTGTTCTTCAACAGGCTTTCTTTGCTGAACAAAAGATGCATAGTCATGTAGATTCCCGGTCGTAGGGATTGCATCTGAGCATTCCAGGCGTTATAATTGGGCATCACAAATGGCAAACCAGTGAATTAGGGCAAGGCTTGTCAGCCGGACATCTGCCCCCCAGCCAGCAGTGGGAGTCATCTCGGTAGGGCTGGAGATGTCCACCGCTGGGGAGAGCTAGGATGGTGTACCGCAAATGCCTATGACCTCCTAGAGCTTCAGTTAATGGGGTTTCAAGGGGATGCCCTAGACACCTTGGTGATACCACTTGGCCCGTGGGGATGCCCACAGCCTTCTGGACTTCAGTAAATGTTCTGTCATTGCAGGATTCCCTCGGCACCGTGGGAGCCGCTTCCTCTACTGTCACTGAAACACCCCTGGGATGTATATCTAAAAATTAGAACAGCTTTTGGCTAAATGAACTTAGAAAAAAGAAAACCCTATCTCCTTTTGTAACACTATTTAGCCTGCCTAGAGATTAGCTGACAAAACATGGCTGGAGAATGCAACTGTGAACTTTAACTCCATCCTACAGCTAGATCTTTTCTGTGGAAATCAGGGAAAATTGTCTGACGTATCCTATGTGCAAACCTTTCTGATCTGACAACAAAATCCAGCTCTATGCAGCACCTGTGGGCTAAAGCCTAGTAAGCCAGAAAGCCCCTCAGAAAAATTGGAAGATCAACTGTTATTAAGGGAAAGGGACCCCAGACCCCACAGCCCAACACCAGCTCCAGACAGGGACCCTCAGGGGACCACACCTCCTTTAGAATCCCCAGCGTCCTCCCACTATCAGAGTCTAATGTAGAATCTAAGCTTGTTTCACCTCTTCCTTATGCTCCTCTCTATCGGCCTTTGCCAGGTACAATCGAGACCAGCCCAGCTGCGGTTACTCACGTGGAGCTTCACACCATCCAGGGCCAGAGAAATTGCTCCCCTTACAGAAAGTCTCAAATAGAGAGAGGACCATCAGAGTGCTTGTTCTACTCTCAATACATGATCTAATCCAATATAAGCAACAACTCTGATGGCCCGCAGACAACTTCAGCGCATTTACTGAAGACTTCCAGGCTTTAACTTTGACCACCATTCAACTGTACCATCCATAAATGGACAGAATGACTGCTGTCAATTTAGCTGCACAAAATTTTGCTTATTGGCAAAAAAATAGAAAATACTTAAAACATTTGTTGCTTTCACCATGTTAATGCAAAATACTTTTGCAGCACAAATGTCACCATAAGGTGGAGCCTTGGGAATCCAGTAGAAACTCTCAGAAAACTTCAATGGGTCCGCAACAAGCAGCAGAGGCCTCAACAGACTTCAACAACGTCTGGACACCATGGCCACTGCAGTCCAACAAAACCAAAGAGCCTGGGATCTTCTCCCAGCCGGGCAATGAGGAGCATGTTTATATCTAGAAGAAGAATGCTGTTTTTGAGATCAATCAGCCTGATTTAGTCCAAGAAAATATTAATAATATCATCACCCCGGCAGACAAAATTGAATCTCTAGGAACCTCCATGGGAACATGAAAGCAATGTCTATTACCTGCCTTACTCTCTTTAATAGTAACAGTCATTACTATACTGTCAGCTTTTACTTTTGTTCCAATTTTGTTTAAAATGTTTACTGATTTCCTGCTCTGTTGCTTATGGCAACTCCGTGTTTGCATGATGGTTTTGCAAGGCTTTCAACCTTTGGCTGCCAACATCTTGCCCACTGGTTCCACGAATGACATCGTTTAGACCAGGTTAGATCACACAGGAAGAAACTTTAGGGCCCAGGCTAGGCAGAATAACACCCACTCAGCAGGAAACAGCTCCAGAAAAAATGATCTAGCCCCTCAACCTCCAATACAATTATGACCCTAAGATCTCTTAGGAGGAAATTGAGGCAGAATAGTCAAGAAAATGACCATGATCTCGGGATACGGAAATGTGGGGAAAAGAAAGAGAGATCAGACTGTTACTGTGTCTATGTAGAAAGAAGTAGACATAGGAGTCTCCATTTTGCTCTGTGCAAGAAAAATGCTTCTGCCTTGAGATGCTGTTAATCTGTAACCCGAGCCCCAGCGCTGTGCTCACAGAGACTTGTGCTGACTCAAGGTTTAATGGATTTAGGGCTATGCAGAATGTGCTTTGTTAAAAAAGTGCTCGAAGGTGGTATGCTTGTTAAAATTCATCACCACTCCCTAATCTCAAGTACCCAGGGACACAAAACACTGCGGAAGGCCACAGGGACCTCTGCCTAGGAAAACCAGGTATTGCCCAAGGTTTCTCCCCATGTGATAGTCTGAGATATGGCCTCCTGGGAAGGGAAAGACCTGACCGTCCCCCAGCCCGACACCCGTAAATGGTCTGTGCTGAGAAGGATGAGTAAAAGAGGAAGACCTCTTTGCAGTTGAGATGAGAGGCAGGCATCTGTCTCCTGCTCGTCCCTGGGCAATGGAATGTCTCCGTGTAAAACCCGATTGTATGTTCTATTTACTGAGATAGGAGAAAATGGCCTTAGGGCTGGCGTTGAGACATGCTGGCGGCAATACTGTTCTTTAATGCACCGAGATGTTTGTATACGTGCACATCAAGGCACAGCATCTTTTCTAACCTTGTTTATGACACAGAGACATTTGTTCACATGTTTTCCTACTGACCCTCTCGCCACTATTACCCTATTGTCCTGCCACATTCTCGTCTCCAAGATAGTAGAGATAATGATCAATAAATACTGAGGGAACTCAGAGACCAATGCCGGCGTGGGTCCTCCGTATGCTGAGCGCCAGTCCCCTGGGCCCACATTTCTTTGTCTATACTTTGTCTCTGTGTCTCTTTCTTTTCTCAGTCTCTCGTTCCACCTGACAAGAAACACCCACAGGTGTGGAAGCGCAGGCCACCCTTTCATTGAAACTGTGGTGACTGTACAGCCAACACAATAAGCCTTAGCATTCGCATTGTAATTAGGCTCATTCAAGCAAAGTTATCTTCATTAAGGACTTTCTGTTCTAGAGAGCATGTGCATTTTGATTTTACCTGTCCTCAAACTTAACTTTTGCTTATTTTAATAGCAAAAAATACACCCCCTAGCTGGGCACGGTGGCTCACACCTGTACTCCCAGCACTTTGGGAGGCTGAGAAGAATGGATCAATTGAAACCAGAAGCTCAAGACTAGACTGGCCAACATAGTGAAACCCCGTCTTGACTAAAAATACAAAAATTAGCCAGGTATGGTGGTGCATGCCTGTAATCCCAGCTACTCAGGAGGCTGAGGCACGAGAATGGCTTAAACTCGGGAGGCAGAGGTTGCAGTGAGCAGAGATTGCACTGCCGCACTCCAGCCTGGGCAACAGAGCGAAACTCTGCCTCAAGCAAACATACAAAAATACACTCTTGGCTAGAGATCTAAGATGCTAATGAGACATGCAAAATATGAATAAGCATGTGCAGCTACTGCACATGTGCACCCAGAAGACCAGTCAGAACAGTCTTACTAGCAGCTCCTCTTCCCCCCTCCTTATTAATAAGAATGTAAAACTCCCATAAGGGGGTTTCTCCAGCGACAATCCACGCTGTCTCACTCTTATGAGCAGCCCGCCCTGGAATATCTCTCTCACCGTGTACTGTATTCTGCACTTAACTTTCAAATTTTTTTCTTTTCCAATAAATTATGCTGTACTTCTTTTCTGTATGTCTCTTGTGTAAATTATTATAAACTAAGAAGACAAGGACGGAGGTATCACATCAGCTCTCAACACAGCAATAAATCAGCCTCCCTCCTGTGGGTGTAGTCAAGGCACAAAAGGAGTCACATCACCTAAGTGCTGGACCCAGAGATATGTCACAATTTAACCTATGCACAAAGTTAAGGTAATAGAGGAGAGTCATATTAAATAGTTTCTGGGCCCAGGGATACATCACAATGGCTCCCGTGAGCAGAGATCAGGCAGAATAATCACATAACTGGTGTGCTGGACACAGCAATAAGCCACGCTTTCATCTGCGGACATGACCCAGGCAAGAAGGAAGTCACTGCATTTAGGTGCTTGTTGCAGAGGTACGTAACAATCTCTCTTATGAGCAAAGCCCAGGTAAGAGAGGAGAGTCACATTTCCAAGGTATTAACGTAGAAATACGTCACAAAAACTTTTTAGGCAGGGCCCATGCTGGATCTTCTTATCTTCCAGTTGTTAGGTCCAGGGATATGTCAGAATACCCAAAATACACAGGGCTTAGTCAAAAAAGGAGAGCCACATCACCTAGACGCTGGGTCTAGACATATGTCACATCTCTTTTATGGGGAAAGCTCAGGTAAAAAATCAGGTCACATCAAATAGTTGTTAGGCCCAGAGATATGCCACATTGCCTCCTGCTTGAAGTGTCTAGGCCAAAGACTCACATCACCTTGGTGCTAGGCCCGTGTTCATATATAAACATTAAACCGAGTTGAAATGGTGGCTCATTTCTAAACCCAGCTTATAGGCAAGGGAGGACTCTCCTGTCCTGACCCAGTTAATTGTAATGATGTTGACTCTCATACCCGGGCTTAATGCCACAGGCACGGTCATGGGTCCCTACCAGCAGGAAGGTCTCAAAGTTGATTGCAACTCTCATTCATACTGTATAGCGCCATTGGGTAGCACACAGAGAGTGCTAACTGGGCCGAGCACACAGGTGAGATTGTGGCACTCATATGCACACCCAGCCAGCAGTAAATATTGTCATCCTCTCACATGAACACAGGTCACTCTTGAGGTTCTGAATCTCACATCTGTAGTCAGTCAAAGGTGGGAAAAATTGACTTATATATAGATACTCATGGGTTGGTGACTCTCAGACCAAGATGCAGCACAACTGTGAGGCTGTGACTTCACTAAGGTGACACAGTCTGCAGAGGAATTGAGGATCTCACGCACAAATCCAGTCTGGTGTTGAGATGGTTACTCGTGGGCTTAGACCTAACATACAAGAGGTGTTGAATGTCATGCCTACAACTGCGACAGTTGTGGGATTGTTAATCTCATTCCCGGACCATTCTGCAGGTTTCATGGTGAAATTTCCCAGTGCCTAGCACCTGAGTGACTTGACGCTCTTGCATGGACCCAGCCCATAGATGGGATATTAACATATTGCTGGATGCAGCACCTTGAGAGTGTAACTCTATTCTCCTTCCTTGGCAATGCCCACAGTGAGCATTTTGACATATCGCTAGACCTTGCACCCAGGTGATGTGAGTCTCCTCTTCTGCCTTGGCGCTGCCCACAGGAAACATTTTTCTACATAGCTTGGCCTGGCACCCAGGTTATGTGACTCTCTGGCTTGTGCCCATATGGGATCCTGTGGTATATTCCTGGGTCCACTACCCAGGCGATGTAACTCCTCTGCCTGGGCCCTGCCTACAAAGGGCATTGTGACAGATCTCTGTGCTCATTGGCCAGGTAATGTGATTCTCTTTTCCTGTCTGGTCCCTTTACACAGAAGGGATTGTGACATGTTGCTGGGCTTAGCACAAAGTTGATGTGAATCTTCTGCCTGGATCAAGTTCACAGAAGGCCTTGTGACATACCTCCAGAGGTACCTATTTGATGTGACTCTCCTCTCTTACCTGAGCATTGCCCATAAGAGAGATTGTGACATACCTCTGGGCCAAGCACCGGGATGATGTGACTCTTCTCCCTGCCTCGGTCATGCCCACAGAGGGAAGTGTGACTTATAACTGGGCACAGCACACGGGTGAAGTGATTATTCTGCCTGGTCCCGACCTACAGGAGTCATTGTCAAATACCTCTGGGCCCATCATCTAGACTATGTGACTCTCTACTTCTTCCTAGGGCCTGCTCACAGTAAGGATTGTGACATATTACTTTGCCCAGTACCTACATGATGTGACTTTTCTCTCATGTCTGGGCTCTGTCTTGGAGGTGAATGTGACACACAGCTAGGCCTGGTCCCTAGGTTATGTAACTTCTCCTTTTTCAAAATCTTACTCACCAGGGGCATTGAAACATCCCTCTGGGCACTTCACTTAGGTAATGTTACCCTGTTGCCTGCAGCCTCCCTCAGGGGGTATTTTGACACATTGCTGGACCCAATACCTATGTGATATACTCTCCTTTCTTGCCTGGGCATTGTAATATATGGCTGGGTTCAATGACTAGGTGATGCAATTCTTATGCATAGTCCCTACCCACAGAGACATTGTAACATTTCTTTAGCTCTGACTCTCCTCTTCTGCCTTAGCCCTGCCAAAAACGGAGGTGGTGACATATAACTGGACCTAGCAACCAGCCAATATGACTCTCCTCTTTTGCCTGCACTAAGCATATTTTGGGTATTGTGACATATCATTTATCTCAACACCTGCAGGATGAAAGGCTCCTGCCTGAGCCCAGCCATCAGTCAAAATTGTCATTCTCCCACACGAACACAGCCCATAATTGAGGTTCTGAATCTGACACCCAGAGGCAGTCAAAAGTTGGAAAGTTGGCTCTCATAAGTGGATATTGTCCACAAGTGGGTTTGTGACTCCCTGATCAAGATCCAAAACACTTGTGAGGCTGTGACTCCACTAAGATAACTTAATATTCAAAAGGCATTAAGGCTCTCATGGAAAAATCCATTCCACCATTGAGATTGTGACTTATGTACATAGACGCAACATACAGGAGGCGTTGACTCTCATACCCACAACCGGCACTTATGTGGGATTGTTAACCTCACCCAGAGACCTTCCTGAAGGTGTGATTCTGACGTACACCTCTATGTGGGATTGTTAATCTCACCCAGGGACCTTCCTGCAGATGTGATTCTGATGTACTCCTCTATGTACGTTGCAGTGAGCCGAGATCGCACCACTGCACTCCAGCCTGGGTGATAGAGTGAGACTCTCTCAAAAAAAAAAAAAAAAGAGGCAATGACCTTGCTTCCTGCCTCTGCCTGAAGTTAGGGGTCCCTGACCTCTGCTGGCACCTAGCAGTCAAAGTGGATGGGGTCAGGGGTCAACGCTCAGCTGAGCACAGAGCCCTTCCCTCTCATTACCCTGCACGGGTGAAGCTGCTGGTCATGGCTAACCCGGAGTTTCTCTGTGTCCTACAGTTCCCTGCTGAACCAGCAATATTTATGGGGTACAGTGTGATGTTTCACTGCATCATACTACATGGTACAGTGTGATGCAGTGAAACATCACACTGTACTCCATAAACATGTATAATTATCATATGTTAATTATATGATGTTCCACTGCATCATACTACACAGTACAGTGACATGCAGTGAAACATAACATTGTACTCCGTAAACATATATAACTATCATGTGTTAATTACATGATGTTTCACTGCATCATACTACATGGTACAATGTGATGCAGTACAGTGTGATGCAGTGAAACATCACACTGTACTCCACAAACATGTATAATTATGTTAATTATATGATGTTTCACTGCATCACATTGTACCATATACACTGTACAGTGATTGAACCAGAATAATTAGCATATTTAAAACTTTAAACATTTATTTCCTTGTGCTAATAAAGTTCAAAATCCTCGCTTCAAGCTGTTATAGAATAAACTGTACATTATTATTAGCTATAGTCATCGTGCTGCATAATAGAACGCCAGGATTTATTCTTCCTAACAGTAACTTTGCACCCAGTGACAAAGCTCTCCCCACTCCCTCATCCTTCTGCCATCACTAACCTCTGGTAACCACCAACCTACCGTCTACTTCTATGAGATAGACTTCTTCAGATGTCACATGAGTGAGAGCACGTGGTCTGTTTCTGTGCCTGGCTTATTCCACTTAACATAATGTCCTCTAGCCTCATCTATGTTGACACAAATGACGGAACTTCATTCTGTTTTATGACTGAACATTATTCCTGTGTGTGTGTGCATGTGTGTATGCGCGTGTGTGTGTGTGTGTAGTCATTTCCTTCATTCATTCTGTAGATGGGCACTTATACACTGTTGGTAGGAATGTAAATTAGTACAATCATTTCCCATTTCTATAGGGAGAACAGTATGGAGGTTTTTCGATAAATTATAAATAGAACTACCATATGATCCAGCAATCTCATTGCTGGGTTTATATCAAGGGGAAAAAAATAAGCATGTCAAAAAAGATAACTGCACTCTCATGTTTATTAAGCAGTATTCACAATAACCCAAACCACTATTTCTTCTAAGTATTTCTTAATTTACCTTTTTTTCATATATTACACCCTAAACTTTTAAAGGATTCATGTCTGGTTTCCAATTTCTGAAACTTATGAGTCACTGATTCTTTGACTCTTGTCTTCCTATTTAGAGAGTCTGGTAAAACAATTAAATGCTTTTTATTTCTTCTCAATCTAATCTTCATATATAAATATATTTATATTTTCTATTAATTTGCCTTCTATAATATATATGACTACATTAATTGTGATCAGCATTTCACTTTACTAATCCTCTTTTTTGCCCAGCGTATTTTAATATGTAATTTGTATGTTGTACATTTAATTGTTTTACAACACTGTCAATACTTTACTTTTCATTTGCCTCTTTTCCAAAGATAGCTTGACAAACTCGTAGTTTCTTTCCACGTTATTTTGCTTTCTTGTTTTTCCATTATATTGACTTAAACATTTAAATATAAATTCAATATCTGAGATTTATCTGCCATATAATTTCTTCTGATGCTTCACCCCAGTAGCTCATCTCCTCGTGTATAACAGAATTTACAATTTAATCCTCACATATGGGAGACACCACATTCCAATGCCTGCAGGCAGTGTCTCTTTGTTTATTCCATTTGCCTTGTCAGAAGGGAACAACCCACATGGACCTGACATTCTTGTGATCAGACGCATCTGAGTGGAGCCCTGGACTCTTAGGTTGATTACTTCTCTGGATCATTACCTTTATTTACTTCCAGTCCTGGGAAGTTTTCTTAATTTCCTTTCAACTATATTAGGCATTCTGTGAATTCTTGTAACTTCTTGGTGATTTTAATGGTCTGCATTAAGTGTTTAAAGTATATTATTTTTCTGAAAAGCAGAAATATCAATAATTGCATATATGAATGAAATATTTTACATAGATTTTCTATGGCATCTATCACCATGAGAAATTCCAAGTTTTTTCCTTTGAAACACCCTTCTCATCAATAGACCATATTGTAATAATTTGTAGAATGTGATTACTTTTATACAATTAGAAAATTAATTATACATTACGCACATATTTTTGAAATACTCCACTGCAGTAAATAGTGTATGGCCAGAAGTATTGTTTTCTCTAACATAAAACTAATAAGAGTAAAATTATTTACCTGAATTCAGACCTTTTCGCTTCAATGGCCATTCTGTCTCATTAGCACTTCCCTGATCCATAAAAGACATCATTCGTATTTTTTGTTTAATTCATAATTTATTGAAATGAGTAATTTAACGTTATAATGTTTTATGGCAATTTAGGACATTTTCAATAAATATATTGAGCTTGAGGTCCTGGCTAAGTATTCCTTTTGTACTCGAAATCAGATTTTTCTGGCACAACTTCATTGCCTGCAATGGTATTTAGAAAAAGTATGAATGCCAGCACATGGACTATTTCAATACTGTACTCATTTGTTCATGTATAAACATTTCATTAGCTATGAAACAAACCAAATACAAATTCTGATGTATAATATATATCAAAAAATTCAGATTCTTCACTGAAGAAAACAATAAAAGTTGAATTTTCTGTGACATGTCACCGGTTCATAAGTTCTTTAATATGATTTAGGCTATTCCAAATGTAAGAAAATGTATGCATCACTATCCATGTTGTCTCAACATTTTTTATCTAGGTCCTAGAGGGCATAAAAAAGAATGTATATTGTCAGATTTATTTTTATAGACTTTAGATGTTTCTTTTGCTGTATTTTCTGTGCATACTAGTATGAATACATGGAGACAAGGACAAATGTACATTTAAGTGGTTATATGAATTTTGCTCATATGGCTAATTGCTTATATGGATGTTGTAAATGACAAGATAAAACAGTAAAGTTTGATAAACTTATCTGTGCCCTGTGAACTTTAGTTCACTTACTATATAACTTAATTCAGTCACTAATAATTAGTTTAAAAAATGTTTTTTAAAAGCTGAAAACCACACTTTATTACACATTTCTGAATCAGGAAGGGGTGAACTGTGCCCCAGCATTCTTGTGCCACTGACTTTTTTGGGGAGAAACATTCTGCAATAAAATAAGAGTTTCCAAACTCTATTTATAAAAAAGCTTGAGTTTTCTTCTGTGATTAACCTTCACTCCCCCGTCCCTTTTACCCAAGGAATGGTTCCTAGGTCATCTTTTGGAAGTTTAGTTTCTGGAAAGCTTTCCTGTGCTTTGTCCCAGTTGTTGTTGTTGTTGTTGTTGTTGTTCTTGTTTTGGAGAAGGTGAGTCTCTTTAATTGAGGATGGTTTGTCTGTCTCCAACCCTGCATGTGTTTGCCAAATCTGAGGCTGTATTGGAGTTTTTATTCTCCCACCATCCTTCCCCAGGCCTTCTCCTGTTTTCAACACATCTTTTTCAACATCTTCTGACCTTTGTCGCTATCAGTAATTTCAGAATGAACAGATGCAGGAGCATCATCTCTTTGGAAATTTCCTTCACTTCCAATCTGCTCCCTATGTTTTCCAGCTCTATCTTTATATTTTTGATTCTCTAGTATCTTATCATCTTTGTAGCATGTATTCTGTAAACCATATTTTACTCATATATTTTTAAAATCCTTTTCTCCTTTCCAACTCGTTTCCTTCTTAGTTAATGATGGACCAACAAATGATTCATCTTTCTTATCAAGGAAAAGGTGAGCTCTAACCTGCCCTGGTTCACATCCAACACAGCTATTACTGCCAGGGTGAATGTAATAAGATAACACAGTGTCTCCAACTTTCACTTTATCTCCATGCTCAGGTTCATAAGGGTCACATTTAGTTTTCAGCTGAACAATCCATTTTCCATTAACAATTGTTCCATTTTGACGGCCTGATCCAAAAGGACATAACTTTGTAAGTCATGGTCAAAATAAATCTCTGCATGAAACTTACACCAACTTCAGGGATTCAAAGAGTATGCTCCCTATCATTTTCCCTTCCAATTGTAGCAGGTTTCACAGCAGTAATGATGAAGAGTGATCCTGTCTGTAACACAGGTGATCTAATGACAGTTACTCTCATATATGACGGCCACACTTTTTCCTCATCTTCCTCCTCAGCATCTTTTGCAGTTGCATTGCCTTTACCGGTAACACCTTCATCATAACTACCCTCGGTCTGAGAGTCTGTAATTTCACCTTCTTCTGGTTCACTATGAGTCTCTGTGATTTTCTCATCCTTAAAGTTGAATTGAGACGTTTTCATTAAGAGGAGATTCCATAGTATTTCCACTAACTGGAACAGTGAATTTTGGGGGATTATTTTTGTGATGAATGCCTATTTTGGCTTTTTTTTCACATTTGTGAAATTGTCTTTCCCATTGCAGCCTGTATGTTCAACACTGAAGGCTTCTTGATCCTCTGAATTCAAATCGTTTTCCTCATTTTTTTTTGGTAGAAGAATCTGGATCCTTTCTTTTCTCAATTTTTTATTTTTGTTTTGTGCTGTAAGTCTGATAAGGTTGCAAATCTACTCAAGAATGAAACTGATAGCGACCACTTTCCACATCACAGTAGTACTAAATTAAATCATAATATATTTGATTCTCAGAATCTTAATAGAAACCAGTGCTGTGGTCAAAATACAGTCCAGTATTTTCATCATAACTAAATCCAGTCTGTGATAAAGCCGCTTCTGCTGCAGCTCTCAAACTTCCAGCTAATGATGAACCTTCTAAGGACGTACCTTGTGCTGCTAATGCAGATGCTGGCTCCTGTGAATTTGAGGCAAATGACCCTCTTGTCTACATTCAACATTTGCTGTCCTATCAGTACCAGGGTGAGCACCATTTTCTATTTATAACTGGTCGTTAGAATTCAAAACAGGAGTTTCAATATCCTGATCTTGCTGATTTGACTGTTCAGTCACTCACTTTATTTGGAAGACTAACATCATTAGAGTAGGTCTGATAATAATAATCTAGACTGACGAAGGAGCATGGTTCTCTGTGAGTACTTCTACATCAGACTTTTATTATCTCCATTTCTCCCACAGCGGAGTACAGTACTGAGTTCTTCCAGCTGCGTGCGGAGCTCCTGGCGGTCGCTCGTGTCGCTCTGAGCAGCCGTCCTGTGCGAGGCCATAGCTTCTACCGTTCCCGCACCTGCCGCCTGCAGCTCAGCGTTCGCGTTCCAGCGTCTCCGCCCTCCTTCTCCGCAGGGCCAGCTCGGGCTCGGGGAGGGGGAGGAGCGGCCACAGCCAAGGCGCTGGCGGCGGGTACGGGCCCGAGGCCGTGAGTTCGGGCGCCAGACGGCTGCGGCCTCGGAGGGGCTGCGCGGGGCCGAAGCGGGGGCCGGCGGAGCCACAGCCACGGGGGCGCGCGGGCAGCCACAGGCAGCCTCCCCGGCCTGGGCCTGGACGCCCCGAAACGCGGAGCCTAACGGGGCTTCGGCAAGAGCAAGGGGATGGCGATGGCCCCGCCGGATCTGCGTGGCCTGGAATCCTGGGAACGAAGGTACCTTCCCCAGCCACGGGGGCGGCGGGAGGAGCGTCCAAGTCCAGTGGCCAGAAGCGCTCCGGCCTTCCCTGAGTTGAGCTGGAAACAGTGGCCAAGCGTGTTTTAAATCGAGTTTCCGTGTGGCTAGATATGACCTGCTGGTCACTCTTATTTTTTTCTCCATTCGTTGAGCTATGATTGACAAATTGAAAAGTGTATATTTTTAGGGTGTACAATAGTGTTTTGAGATGTCAGTAGTCTTTAAATTATCTCACTTCAGCTAGTTAGCATATCTATCCCCTCACATAGTTAATACGTTTCTGTGTGTGTGGTGAGAGCACCTGAGATCTACTCTTGTAGCAAATTTCAAGTACACAGTATTGTTAACTATAGTCACTATTCTGTACATTAGGTCCCCAGCAGTTACTCACCTTATAACTGAACGTGCGCCCCTTCCATGGGTATCTCCCCACTTTCCCCTCTTCCTAGCCCATGGGAACCATCGTTCTACTGTTTCCATGGCTTTTTATTTTTTATTTTTATTTACTTTTTTAGATTTTACATAAAACGAGATCATGCAGTAGTTGTCCTTCTGTATTCGGCTTATTTCACTTAGTATAATGTCTGCAAGATTTATCAATATTGTTGTAGATGAAAGAGTTTCATTTGTATTAAAGCTGAAACTATGTATCTCTCAGTTTATTTATCTGTATCAGAGGAGCGCAGATGCCCTTGATGATCCTGATTTTATGTCCTTTGGCTATATACTCCCAATTGGGATTAGTGGTAGTTCTAGTTTAAAATTTTTAAGGAACCTCCATACTGTTTTTCATGATAGCTGCACCAATTGACATCCTCATCAACAGTGTACAAGTGTTCTCTCTTTCTACAGCCTAACACTTTGTATCTTTTGACTTTTTGATAATAGGCATCCAAACACCACGATAAGGTGATACCTCATTGTGATTTTGATTTTAATTACTCTGATAAGTAGTGACGTTGAGCATTTTTTTATTTTATTTATTTATTGATTGATTTTTGACAGTTTTCTCAAACATCATTTTATTCATTGTGCAATATTACATCCTAGGATATTCTATAATTTAAGAAAGTAAGTGCAAATTGCAGAATATTTAAACTGCTTCATTTTTTTAAATTTGTGTAGCTTTTATACTTTATTTTTATAAACCTGCTGGCCATTTGTATATCTTTGGAAAAATTGCTATTTATATATTTTGCCCAATTATTAATCAAGAAATTGCTTTTAATTCTGCTGTGGGTTCTTTTTTTGTATTGATTAGTATGACATATATTTTGGATAGTAACATATTATCCTACATATGGTTTACAAATATTTTCTCCCATTCCCTATAATGCCTTTATATTTTGTTGATTGTTTCCTTTATTGTGCAGAAAATTTTTACTTTGACATAGTTCCACTTGTTTATTTTTGCTTTTGTTGACTGTGTTCTTGGTGTCATATCGAAAACATCATTGCCATGACCAGTGACAAGGAGGTTTTTCCCCATTTTTTTAAAGAGGATTCATGATTTCAGTTCTTATGTTTAAGTCTTTATTTCATTTCAAATTCATTTTGTGATGATATGAGAGAAAGGTTCATTTTTTTCTGTGCATAGCTAGTTATTCCTACACCACTCCTTGATGTGCTTATCCTTTCTCCATTCTGTGGGATCGGTTGACTGTACATCTGTGAGTTTATTTCTGGGTCCTCTATTCTGTTCTATTGGTTTTTATACTATATTGATGACTATAGCTTTGTAATATAGTTTGAAATCAGGAAGTGTGAGGCTTTCAGCCTTTTTGTTCTTCTCAGTATTTGGCTATTTGAGGTCTTTTGTGGTTCCATATTAATTTTAAAATTGTTGTTCTACATTTTTAATAAAATGGCATTTAAATTTTGATAGAAATTTAACTTTGTAGATCACTTTGTGTAATATGGATATTTTAACAATATTAATTTTTAGAATCCATGAACACATATTTTCCATTTTGTATTCTTTATTTTCTTTCCTCAACATTTTATAGTTTTCAGTATGCAGATCTTTCATATTCTTCATTAACTCATTCCTAAGTATTTCATTCTATTTGATAATATTGTAAATAAAACTATCTTTATTCTTGTTTCAAATATTTTGTTGTTACTGTAAAAAAATGCAACTGATGTTCATATGTTAATATTGTATCCTGAAAATTTACTGACTTGGTTAGTTATAACAGGTTTTTTTTTTTTTCTGGTAAAATGGTGAGTATTCTGAATTCTGGTTAAACTTTAAATTGATAGTTGCTATTATCATTTCAAAATTATTTAAAATATGACCAGATGGATTCCTGCTTTCATGAATTCAATGGAATTCAAATCTTCCCATTTAAAGTAATTTTATCTGGTTGACCTAGGCCCCAGGGATTGGGGGCACCCCGTGGGAGCCCGGAGATTCGCTTGGGGGTGGGAGGGAGAAGCCGTCAGAGAGGGGGCTGAGCTGGGGAAGTAGAGAGAGGCTTGGGGACAGCCGGGAGGAGAGAGGGTCGTGTCAGAGACCCAGTGGGGAGAGAGAATGGGACAGAAAAGGAGGAAGGGTGACAGTGAGCAACAGGACGGCTTCCCGGCGCGGCAGGAAACTTTGCTGAAACTGCGGGCCCCAGGGAAGAGCGCGGGCTGGGTGGGAGGGAGTGGAGAGGACCCAGCAGACCCCAAGGTCAGTGTGGAGAAAGGGACATTTCCCGGTTCCTTCGCCTCTGCCCAGCGTTCTGCGAGCAGGCCCCCCCAGGGGCAGGGCAGGGGAGGAGGTGGCTCCCGGTGGGCTCGGAGAACTAAGGGGCGCACACCCGCTTCGCAGGGCCGGGGTGACATGAGAAGCCTGAGACGGCTGCGGATCTCGCTGGCACCGTGGGTGGGCGCGGGGCAGGCGGGAGGGGCCGAGCTCACGGGCACAGCGCCGGGACCTGCAGGTGGCCCAGGAGGAATCTGCAAGCACCCGCCCGTGCAGCGGGCCTTCCGGAAGACCAGTGTGGACAGAGCCCTGGACACGCCCTTCCCAGCAGGAACATTTGTGAGGCTGGAATTTAAGCTCGGGCAGAGAAGCGGCCGGAGGAAGGACTGGAAGAAACCCAAGTGCAAAGTCCAGCCCGAGGGGAGGAAGCAGAAATGGCTGACCTGCGTCAAACTGGGCTGTGAGGATAAGGTTCTGGCCAGGATGGTTCGCCGCCCTCCAGAGACGCAGACTCGGCGGGAGCCTGAGGAGCACCAAGAGACCCGGTGCAACCGGGCGGAGCGGGCTGTGAGGACCCCACAGCTGCTGCTTCCCCGCACAGTTCGCCTTCTCCAAGGCGCGGCCCCCAGCGGAGCCCACCACTGAATCACATGGCGCCCCCTGGAGCCCTGGCGGGGGTAACCAGTGGAAGACCCACCTCCCAGGGAGAGGACCCCACTGTATCCCCAGATAATAAAACTATTCTCTCCCACCAAAAAATAAATAAATAATTTTGACTGGTCTTTGAAAATGTGTATCCTCTGTGTATTGGTCAAAATGCTGCCCATTTATCTATATGCCTAACTAGTCAAACTTTTTAATGAAGTTATTTAACATTCTTTTTTATTATGAAACTAAGCAGTAAATTTGTTAATGGTTTTGATATCATCAAATATGATTGAAAATATGTCAATTTGTCATTGCCAATGAATCTTTGTGTTATTTATTTTACTCTGTTACATATTCTGTCCATAAAGGTCTAAGTGGCTTAGAATCTTGCCTAACATACTGTATGTGCTAAGTACTAACTACTCTAATTCATCAAATTATCTTTCTATACCATTCTTAAAATACAATATTATTTTTTATTTATTTTTATTAAAGTTTTTTTGCCTAATCTAATTATTTATGAAAATTATGAGGTCTATTCAGTTTGTCCTCTTTTTTTTTCTCTCTCTCTTTTTTTTTTTTTGACACGGAGTCTCCCTCTGTTCCCCACGCTGGAGTGCAGTGACACAATCTCGGCTCACCACAACCTCCACTTCCCGGGTTCAAGTGATTCTCTTGCCTCAGCCTCCCGAGTAGCTGGGACTACAGGCGTGCTCCACCATGCCCGGCTAATTTTTGTATTTTTAGTAGAGACGGGGTTTCACTATATTGGCCAGGCTGGTCTTGAACTCCTGACCACGTGATCCTCCCGCCTCAGCCTCCCAAAGTGCTGGGATTATAGGCTCGAGCCAGCACGCCAGGCCTTTTTATTATCTCTTTATTAATACGTTAGAGAGTACAAATGCAGCTCCCTTAAAGAAGCATGTTGCATAGTGATGAAGTATGGGCTTTTGGTGTGACAATCATCTGAAAGTTGTTTATTGTCCCAATTAGCTATTTTCTCATTCCTAAACCCTCTTCAACCTCCCATCTTTCTGAGTCTCCAGTGTCTATTTTTCCAGTCTCTATATCCAAGTGTGTGCATAATTGAGTTCCCACATACAAGTGAGAAAATACAGAATTTGATTTTCTGTTTCTGAGTTTTTTCACTTACAATAATGGCCTCTGGTTTTATTCATGTTGTTGCAAAAGACATGATTTTATTCTTCTTCATGGCTGAGTAGCATTCCATGGTATACTTGTATAGCACATTTTCTTTATTCAATTATTGATTGATACATTTAAATTGATTTCATATATGGGCTATTGTGAATAGTGCTGTAATAAACATGTGAGCATGGGTATTTTCTTTATGTAACAAATTATTTTCCTTTGGGTAGATACCAAGTAATGAGAGTGCTGAATCAAATGAAAGTTCTATTTTTAGTCTATTTTGAAATCTCCATACTGTTTTCCATAGAGGTTGGAGAAAGTTACTTTCCCACAACCAATGTATAAGTGTTCTCTTTTCTCTGTATCCTTGCTGATAGCTCATTTTTCTGCTTTTTAGTAATAGCCATTCTGCATGATGTAAGTTGGTATCTCATTGTGGTTTTTAATTGGCATTTCTCTGACCATTGACAACGTTAAGCATTTTTTACATGCTTGTTGACCATTGACCCTCACTGTCTTTTTTTTTTTTATGGTTCATGTTCTTTACTTGCTTTTTAATAAGGTTATGTGCTTTATTTTTGTTGAGCTGTTTGAGTTCCTTGTATATTCTGGACATTAGATCTTTGTCACATGCAAAATTTGTAAACATTTATCTCATTCCATAGGTTTTCTGTTCACTGTGTTAATTAAAAAGCTCATTTTCAGGAGCTTTTTGGTTTAATTGAGTTCGTTTTGTCTATTTTTGTTATTGTTACATCTGCTTTTGAGATCTTAGTCATAAATTCTTTGTCCAAGTCAATCTCTAGAAGAGTTTATCCTAGAGTTTCTTCTAGGATTTTTATAGTTTCAGGTCTTACATTTTAGTCTTTTAATCCTATTGAGTTGATTTTTGTATATGGTGGGACATACAGGTCCCATTCCATACTTCTGCATACGGCAATATAATTTTTCCAGCACAATTTGTTGACTAGGATGTCATTTCTCCAGTGTATGTTTTTGTTGACTTTGTAAAAGATCAGTTGTTTGTAGGTATGTGGCTTTATTTCTAGATTCTGTATTCTGTACCATTGATCTATGTGTCAATTTATATCAGTACCATGCTGTTTTGGTTACTACAGCCTTCTAGCATAATTTTAAGTCAGATAATGTAATATCTCCAGCTTTATTCTCTTCGCTTAGATTTGCATTGGTTATTCAGGCTCTTTTTGTGGTTCCATGTGAATTTTAATGTTTTTTTCTAATTTTATAAAAAATAACATTAGCATTTTGGTAGGAATTTCATTTAATATGTAGATTGCTTTGGGCAGTAGAGTCATTTTAATGATCATAATTCTTCCAATCCATGAGCATGGGATGTTTTTCTCATTTGTGTCATGTACAATTTCTTTCATCTGTGTTTTGTAGTTTTCCTTGTAGGGATCTTTCATCTCTTTGACTAATTCTAGTTCTAAGCATTTTACCTTTTTTGTAGCTATTGTAAAAGGAAGTGACTTTTTAATTCAGTTGTCAGCTTGATCATCATTAGTGTATAAAAATGCTACCAATTTTTGTACATTCATTTTTGCATCGTGAAATATTATTAAATTTATTTATCAAATCTAAGAGTTTTTTTGGTGGTCTTTAGAATTTTTGTATATATGATATTATATAATCATCAAAGAGGGACAATTTGACTTTCTAATTACAACCACATAGATGCTGCCACCAAGACCAATAGACAGAGTCTCTGTGGAGGGCACAGGTGATGGTATTTCTTTAAGCTGGCCATGTGATTATGGTTGGAAGCATGGGCCGAGAGCCACTTAGCTAAGCATTGCCTCTCAAGTCTTTCTTTCTTTCTTCTTTCTTTCTTTCTATTTTTTTCTTTCTTTCTTTCCTTTCCTTTCTTTCTTTCTTTCCTTTCTTTTCTTTCTTTCTTTCTTCATTTCTTTCTTTCTTCCTTTTCTTTCGACAGAATTTTCACTCATTGTCCAGGCAGGAGTGCAGTGGCGCCATCTTGGCCCACTGCAACCTCCACCACCCAGGTTCGAGTGATTCTGCAGTCTCAGCCACCTGAGTAGCTAGGATTACAGGCACCAGCCACCACACCTGGCTAACTTTTGTATGTTTTAGTACAGACATGGTTTGGTTATGTTGCCCAGGCTGGTCTTGAGCTCCTGACCTCATGTGATCTGCCCACTTCGGCCTCCCAAAGTGTTGGGATTACAGGCATGAGTCACCACGCCCAGCTGCCTCTCAAGTTTCAATGTGCATATGAATTATTTCCGATTCCAGGCTCTCTCTTAGTAATGTGATTCTGCAGGTTTGGAAGGGGTCCATGAATTGGCTTCTTTAAAAAGTCTCCTCTTAATGCTGATGTTGCTTCCACTACATCCAATATAGTAGCACTCAGCTAGAGAAAGTAGGCACAGCACAGAGCTCCTGACACCCAACACTCTTACCACAACACAAATATATTTGGCCCAAGGTGGAAGCCACCAATCACCATTTTCAAACATGTCATTTTCTGCTGGCTCTTTACAGTTTAGAAAGCCTGGAGAAGGCATCAATGTTTGAGTAAGTCTGCATTTGGAAAACATGTGCACATGAGTTAATACAATGTTTATTGAGCACATACTATGTGTTCAGAAGTCTGTTATAGAGCACTGTTCAGGAAACATTACATGATGTGAGTTAATCCTCATAGCACCCTGGGAGTTGGGTGCTAAGTTTTCTGTAATTTTCAGGATTTAAATGAAGGGCCTAGCGTTTCTATTTCTTCTTCCATTTTAAAAATTATTTACCTGGAAAATAAAATGTGCAGAATAAAAGCTATATTGACAGATGAGAGGGATAGAGAAAAAAGGGTGAACTGTTCAGAGAGATGTTTTATATTTGTATTTACCTTCTTGTGCCTTGTGGAGCAGCTACTGAATTTGCAGGAATGGAAAACAAGTTGCTAGGTGGGGTGTCTCTAGAAGCACTGGCTTCAATGAAAAAGAAATTATAGCCCCCACATATAGAATATTTTTTTCCATTTATCTGCTTTTCCATTTTAGGAAATTGTGGGCACCAGCTCAGGAGAGGCAGCAGGAGCCCCCGCCGGAATCTCTGGTCTCCTTTAATCAGTTTTGTGAGAGAAGATTCCAGGGTGAGGCCAGATCTGGATGAGGCCTTAGAAAAGGGTGGATCGGGGCAGGGCTGGAACAGAAAGTGGACCCCGTGTTTCTGATGTTCATGCTGGTGGAGTATTTCCAGTTCTGTCTTTCCTAAGCCTGCCTGACAGAGACTTGACTCTTAGAGCTTGTGTAATTTTAATCTGTTTTAGCCACTTCCCTGTCAATTTTTATAACACACAATAACAAGAAACTTAAGCAAAACTCTTAGGGTTTTTTAGGACAATTATATGAGAAGCTAAAAACTTATTTTTACCAAGATAAAAGTAATAGACATAATCACAACAATAACAATAATTCTTTTGTCCAAGAATAGCCCTTCATGTGGTGACATCAGAACTCAAGGAACAGCATAAGGGAAGTGGAGCAAATGCAGCCTAGGCCCCCTGTGCAGCTCCCTTCTCCCTTCTGACCACAGGATGTTGAACTCAGCCATTAATCCATTTCCCTTCCAACCACAAGATGCTGAATTCAGCCATTAATCCATTTCCCTTCCGACCACAGGATGCTGAATTCAGCCATTAATCTGTTTCCCTTCTGACCACAGGATGCATAATTCAGCCATTAATCCATTTCGCTTCCAACTACAGGATGTTTAATTCAGCCATTAATCCGTTTCCCTTCTGAACACAAGATGCTGAATTCCACCATTAATCCGTTTCCCTTCTGACTACAGGATGCTGGATTCAGCCATTAATCCGTTTGCTCTAGATGAAAAGTTTCTGGACAGTAGAAACCATGAATTCTTCATCTGATTTTCTGATGGTCACGTGATGTAGTTTAGCTATCCCCTCCAAATCTCATATTGAATTTTAATCCCTAATATGGCAGGTGGGGCCTGCGGAGGAGGTGGTTGAATCACAAGGTGAGTCCCTTATGACTCTGTGCCGTCCTTGTGATAGTGAGTACTCGTGAGATCTGGTTGTTTAGAAGTGTGGCCCATCCCTCCCGCATCTTTCTTGTTTCTGCTTCTACCATGTGAGATGCCTGCTTCTCTTTCACTATGATTGTAAGCTTCCCCAGGCCTTCTCAGAAGCAGATGCTGGTGCTGTGCTTCCTGTACAGCCTGCAGAACCATGAGACAATCAAATTCTTTTCTTATAAATTACCCAGTCTCAGGTTTTTTAAATAGCAATGCAAGAATAGCTTAATACATCATATGAAAAGAAAGCAATTGATATATTTACCAGTTTGAGTATTTACCAGTTTGAGTCTCCAGACCTCTGCTTTGCTTCAACTCAAAGAACAGGAAAGGAGCAACCCCCATCTACTGCTCCTGATCATGGGAGAATCTTCAGTTCATCTTAAAACATTTCAGTCAAAAGCCCCGTGTTTTATGTAGAAGAATAAGAGTGTCTGAAAGAATGCGTATCTTTATTTATTTTTATTTCTGAGACAGGGTCTCTTTCCCTGTCATTCTGGCTGGGGTGCAGTGGCTCACTGCAGCTTTGATATTCTGTGCTCCAGTGATTCTCCCACCTCAGCCTCCCAAGTAGCTGGGGCCACACGTGCACACTACCACAACCAGATATTTGTATTTTTGGCAGAAATGAGGTTTTTCTCTGTTGAGCATGCTGGTCTTGGACTCCTGAGGTCAAGTGATCCTCCAGCCCCTGCCTTTCAAAGTGCTGGAATTATAGGTGTGAGCCACCACACAGGGCAGATGGGTCTTAACTGATTTTAATCAGGGTACCTGAGCATGGAAGACATGCCCTTAATTTTTTTCCTAATACAATATTTGACAGTTATATAACTGTGATTTTTTTATTCCTGTGATTCATAAGGATATGATAGTATAAGGCCTTAAAAGCCTTTGGGAAAATGTGCTATATTGTGCTTGAAACCACCTTTTACTCTGAAAGCAAGTGCCATCCAGATACATCTGTTGAGAAGATATTTTCTCCTGTTGCATTTTAGCAAAACAACTGAGTGTGTCTTGAAGTTATTTTTTGGTTTTCAACAGGACAAGTCTATTTTCTAAGACCCCAAACTCAGGAGTGGCCACGGGGCAAATCACTGCTGCACACATGGAATGCATGGGCAGCAAACACATTTCTCACCCCGAACCAGGGGTTGTTCCCCGTGGGTGCACACGAGAATCGCCAGGGAGGCTTTTAAAATCACCTAAACTCAAAAGGCAATAGATAAATGAATTCAGAATCCCTGCAGTGGGACCTCAGCCACAGTGCTGTTTAAAGCTCTCTGGGTGAGTATGGGGTACAACCAAGCCCCCAAACTGCTGCTTTAAATCAGCCTCTTCCAGTGAACTAGTGGCAAATGTATTCCTGAAATAAATGGAAAGATTTGCTGCTGGGTTGTGGTCTTCTGATCTTACCTGCATTACCTACTTTTCTTTGCTGAACTGACCTCTGCTACACATTTTATTCCTGATTCAATCCAGTTCTACTCATACCAAATGAATAGTATGCACTAGGTGCCCTTGCATTGCTGAACCTCACTTTGGGGAGAGGACTTTGCTGAATAATAATTGTATCCTAAAAAAACTCAAAACAGTGGACTCAAATGATCCTCCTGCCTTGGCCTCCCAAAGAGCTGAGACTGTAAGCATGAGCCACTGTGCTTGGCCTATACCCTAGAAAATTAAAACTATCTTACTTACTAAATTGATGTAAACATGGGAAGACCTAGAAGGTCACCAAAGAGTTAGGACATAAGTAAATACCTTGGAATATTAAAATCCATCTGATAATGCGCTGAGCAAACATGTCCCACTTTAAAACGATATGAAATAGTGCTATTATTTTGAGATATGAAGTTAAAATTTTGTGCAAATAGGTAATATTTAAATTTTTATATATGTATAACATTCATGCAGAAAGATGTATACAAAGAAATCATGTAGAGTTCAATGAATTATTACAAAGTGAACACACGTGTGTAACCTAGAAATAGAACCAGCCTCACTGATTCCCTGGCAACCACTTTCTCTCTTTTTGCTCCCCCAAAGTCACTAAGATCTTAAGAGCTAACATTGTAGATCAACTTTGTATTATTATACATGTTTTATTACAGAAAATTTAAAACACACAAAATAAAAGAAACAGTACAATAGGCCTGTTACCCAGGCTCAACAACGACTAATAACATGCCAATTTTGTATTATCTCTACTTCAACTCATTTCTCACACAGACTTTATTATTATTTTTTTTCTGATATAAAATGTGTGCTCATTGAAGGTAAAATCTTGGCTGAGCACAGTGGCTTAAGCCCGTGTAATCCCATCACTTTGGAATGACAAGGCAGGAGGATCATTTCAGGTCAGGAGTTTGAGAGCAGCCTGGGCAGCATAGTGAGGCCACATCTTTATTAATTTTTTTTTTAATTAATCAGGTGCGGTGGTGCATGCCTGTAGTTCCAGCTACTTGGGATGTTGACATAGCAGGATCCCTTGATTCTATGAGTTTGAGGCTACAGTGAGTTGTGATTGTGCCACTGCACATCAGCCTGGGTGACAGAGTGAAACTGTCTCAAAGAAAAATAAACAGAGGTTCAACCTTAGCTAGCTTTTTACACATAAACACACCCATATAAACAATCCCTCTTTTAACAATAGAAGTACCAAATTAAAAATCATTAATGTGAACCCATTTTTAACTCAGACTTTATCTTTTAATAAGTTTCTTTTTTTTTTTTTGAGGTAAGATGTGCACTCATTGTAAGGTCTAATCTTGGCTGGGCACGGTGGCTCACATTCGTAACCTCATCACTTTGGAAGCCAGAGCTCAAGAGTTTGAGACCAGCCTAGGCAACATAACAAGATCTCACTGGGGCAAGATAGTAAGACCTCACCTCTACAACAAATTTTCAAAAGTTAGTTGGGCATAGTGGTGCACACTTATAGTCACAGCTATTTGGGAGGCTGACTTGGGAGGATCACTGGAGTCTGGGAGGTCAAGGCTGCAGTGAGCTGTGATTGCACCACTGCACTCCATCCAGAGGGACAGAGTGAGGGTCTGTCAAAAAAAGGTACAATTTTAACTGTACATTTTTGACACATCAACACGTCCATATAAACAATCCCTCTCTTAAAAATAAAAGTCCCCAATTTAACAGTTATTAATATTCATGGGAATTACCTAGAAATTTTTTGTTTGTTTTGGTTTGGATTTTTACACCTAAAAATGTTATTTAAAATCTAGATTTTGATAAAAATGAGCCTGATTTTTTTCTTTTTTTGAGATGGAGTTTTGCTCTGTCACTGAGCTGGAGTGCAGTGGTGTGATCTCAGCTCACCAAAACCTCTGCCTCCTGGGGGTTCAAGCAATCCTCCTGCCTCCGAAGTAGCTGGGATTACAGGCGTGAGCCACCACATTCAGTTAATTTTTTTTGTATTTTTAGTACAAATGGGGTTTCCTTATGTTGGCTAGGCTAGCCTTGAACTCCTTACCTAAGGTGATCCACCCTCCTTGGCCTCCCAAATTGCTGGGATTACAGGCATGAGCCACCGTGCCTGGCCAAGTCTGAGTTTTGACTGAGAGTTTCTCTTTCTAAGAAAGTACATCATGTGGCAGTTACAAAGACTCTTTTATCTAAAATGAATAGAATTTAATAAATAAAAATTTAAAAAATTTACCTGAGATTAAAGGGCAAGTCAAAACACATGTGTAATATGTTGTCTGTAGGAGTGTATTTTAACAATGGCATAAATTATTAATAATCACTAAATGTTATAATAATTTATTAACTAAAATGAACAAAATTCCTATTATGATACCTATGAAAATACTTTCTTAGAGTAAAATATTCTCATATCTTGAGAGGGCACTGGTTAAAAACAGCAAAGATGTGGAAGTTGATGTCTTATCAAGTACTTACTTATCAAGTAAGTAACAGACCCCTCTTCACACCTTTTACAGAGTTATCCAAAAAGCAGTCATTTACACAAGAGCAGACAATTTTCCTAACTTTCTGTTGAATTTATATGTTAATGTTGTTACAAAATTTAACTCAATTTTCTTATAAAATTACCTGATCAAATTTTATATATTATATCATAATATATCAAAATTTATTTAGATGTCAAATAAATTTTATGATATGATAATATTATAATATATAACGATATTATATTATGATAAGTTCCATTTACATTCAGACAACTTCACTAGGCAGTGTCTGTCTACCACTAATTTTTTTTTTGGTTCCACTATTTGCACAGGCAGCACAGCTGGGAAAACACAGCCTCACCCAACACAGTCTCTTCCCCGTGTCTTTCTCCTCCTCAAGGGATCAGTTCATCAGTCAATCCAGTCATGTGGGACTGGAGGCTGAGTACTCCCTAACATAGAAGGTCTCATTCCTGCATGCTTTCCTCAGCAGAGGGGGAGACAAGAAGGTCCTTTTAGGGGACACTTGCTTGGACATAGACGAGGCTAGTTGGAGGGCTCTGACCGGCAGAGACAGACTCCGCCGCAGTAGGAAGGGACGAGGCAGCTGTTCTGAAGCTGGAGCTCCACCACACCTTGTCCTGTCTCACTGAGGCAATTTTGAGAGGCTGCCCTGGAATATGGTGATGTTGAGAAACAATGTGGGCTTTGCCGGGATTCAGGTGGTGTCTGTGGTATGAAGACAGGAGCTGAATGTTCAGAATCGAGGCTGCTTTTCTTGTGATCAGTTGGGTTACCTGTTTGAGAGCAAGTCCATTTTTACTAGGGAGGCTGAATAAATTCCACAGAACACAATGGCGCTCCCAGGATGACTGAGGAAGGGTGAGAAAGGGGGAAACTTTTTCCACCTAGACTTTTTGCTACCTCAGGAATCAGGAGCTGATTAGGTTAGCATTGGCTCAACCTAATCATTTCAATTTTATTGCATTTGATCTAATTATCTTCCCCATTTTTAAGGTAGGAAGGGTCATTTCATTTGGTATTTATTTTTTCTCTGCATTTTTATTTCATCATGTGTGGATCTAATACAATCAACCATAATTTGACATTTGTTGTTTCCAAGCATTTAAGAAATTACAATATCTATGCATACAATGTTAACACCATGTATAATAAATTCTTTCTGTGCAAAACATATAACGTATGTCAATATAGGCATGTTTAATTGTGCATCTTGAAAGGTGAACGGGATCATAAATACTTCCAGGTAGGAACTGGGACAGAAATCGGAAGAAATGATTCCCTAATCTTCCGATCCCTGTGCTACTGGTTCTTTGTTTTCTTGACACTATGACAGGATCCTGAAAATGTCTCCCCTTAACTGTGTCTAGGTCCCCAGTAGAACTACAGCAAGAAACTTCTGATTGAGGCTCTAAGAAGCGGCAGGAATGAGAAAACTGTTCAGCCAATAAGAGTAAGCCACGCACAGCCGAGGGACGTATAAAAGGCAGGTCTATCAGAATAACCCACACTCTGCCTTTGAACGTGTGAGAGAGTGCACCTTTCACTTGAGCTTCAACATGGGAAAGGGAAATGAAGACCCCGATCTCCACTGCTCCTCCATCCGATGCTCCACTGACCAGCCCCCTTTCCAACAGATCTCCTTTACAGAAAAGGGCTCAGATGAGAAGAAACCATTCAAAGGAAAAGGCAAGCCCGCCTTCTCCCATTCAGTGAGAAGCACATACAAAGGCAAGGTAAGGCTTTGGGCTGCTCCTATGGAGGCTGGAAAGAGGGTTGGAATCAGGGATACTGAGCTATGTGTCTTTAGCAGGGTTTTATTTTGAGATTTGGGGATGGGAAATGGCTTAGTGCCCTCAGGGGACTTTGAGAAATGTGTTCACTCGTGACACTGGCAGAAGAACTTCCATGAAAGACTGATTCACAAAAATGCATCAGAGATAGATTATGGGACTCTGCCTAGGGAGAGGTGAGTCATCGAAACTTTCTTTTGCAGCAGGATCAGAGCCCAATCCAAACAAGGAGAATTCTGAGGAAACCAAGCTCAAGGCCGGGAACAGCACTGCTGGATCAGGTAAGATTTGACTCTTTCAAGGTGAGAAGGGACAGGGCAGCAACACAGCCTCCCCCGGCAAGGACACTGGGAGCTCCTTGGCAGCCAGGGCCATACAGATCCTGGACACTGTAAAACAGAAGAGAGCTGGGGTTTGGTGGCAACCTCAGCTCCTCTGTGTCCAGGATGGACTAGGAATTTCAGGGTGTTCAGCTGGAGGCACTTTCTCAAACTCTTATTGTATTCACAGAACCAGAGTCCAGCTCATATTGGGAAAACTGCAGGAAAAGAAAAATCAGTTCCAAAAACAGCTGCCAAGACAGAGCAGGTAGAATCTTGGTGTTTTTTGTTGTTGGTGGTGGTGGTGGTTTTTTTGTTTTTGGTTTGCCCCAAAAGGCAAATAATCAGGAAACTTATACGAGGCTTGAGCAGAAAGGGAGTTACCTATTGACGAGTAAGTTTTTGAGATCTTGGCACTCTGAGAATATCTGGGGACTCCCAAGAAGTTCAGCCTCACTTCATTCCAGTGCTGAGATGGTCAGGAAGGAATGGGAGAGACGAGAGGGGTTCACCTGAGTGCACAGGGGGTTCTGGAAATGAGGGTCTGTTGGGACTGCTCTGGTGAGTCTCTCACATGCTTACTTTGCAGGGAACCGTCCAGAAGAGGAGTGAAGCTTGATGTTGAAAAAAAATCAAGATCCTCCACTGCTGTGCACAACAGTGAAATCCAGGAGACCTGTGATGCCCACCGTAGGGGACATTCCAGGGCTCGCACTGGGCACAGCAAGCGGCACAGGTCTCGGGCCCTAGGAGTCCAAGCATCGTCACTTCAAAAAAGCTTGGTGACCTCGGTGCGAGCTATGTCAGAGGCTGTTTATCAAGACCTATCCCAGGTGTGGGCACAGCAGATCAATTCTCCACTGACCTGTGAGCAGCTGACACTGCTCACTCAGCTCCGGGGGCCTCTGTGTGCCCAGTTGCAGACCTTGTATTCCATGGCCACCCAGGCAGCTTATGTCTTCACCGTAGAGGGCTGGCTTGTCCCAGCCACACTGCCTGGTCCTGGGGATTCAGCCCTGGAGAGAGAAGCCCAGCCCTTCCGTGGGAAGGAGATAACTGAGCCTGTCAGTGGATCAGATGAGGCTAAGCTGGGAGCACCCTGACCCTATTCAGCAGAGATGCAGCTCTGGGAATGAGAACAAGGACCTGCTTCTTCTCAGATTCTTCCAGATGACCAGCAGTGACAATTTCAGACACACTGTGTTAATAAATGACAGAACCTGAAGAAGTCATAGGAAAGAAACTTGAGCGGTATACTCAGAATGGTGAGCCCTGCATTTTGCAGACCGCTAAGGCTATAGACAAATTTTATATTTCATGTTAGTCATTTGATGCCTTTTGGATGTCTGAAAGTCGTGCATTTCTATATAATCAGAAAAATATTAGAATGTAATCGTGAATTTGCGTATTTTAGACTGTAGAAAAGTAAATATAAAATTATATGCTCCTTTTTTTTTTTTTGAGACAGTCTTGCTATGTTACCCAGGCTGGAGTGCAGTGGCAAAATCTTAGCTCACTGCAGCCTCTGCTTCCTGGGTTCAAACAACTCTCATGCCTCAGCATCCCAAGTAGCTGGGACTACAGGAATGTACTGCCATGCCTGGCTAATTTTTTTTTGTATTGTTAGTAGAGACAGAGTTTTGTCACTTTGGCCATGTTGGCCTCGAACTCAGGTGATCCTCCAGCCTCCAACTCCCAACGTGCTGGGATTACAGGCATGAGCCCCCTCTTTTTTTTTTTTTTTTTTTTTTTTTGAGACGGAGTCTCGCTCTGTCGCCCAGGCTGGAGTGCAGTGGCGCAATCTCGGCTCACTGCAAGCTCCGCCTCCCTGGTTCACGCCATTCTCCTGCCTCAGCCTCTCCGAGTAGCTGGGACTACAGGCGCCCGCCACCACGCCCGGCTAATTTTTTGTATTTTTAGTAGAGACGGGGTTTCACCGTGGTCTCGATCTCCTGACCTCGTGATCCACCCGCCTCGGCCTCCCAAAGTGCTGGGATTACAAGCGTGAGCCACCGCGCCCGGCCTGAAATTGCTTCTTTTTTAATCCGGAAAATGTTGTAGGCTCTCACTCTTCCAGCCTGAACCCATGGAGTACTAATATCCACAAATCATTAATAGCACTCCCTGTGAAAAAATGTCTATACATTTTTACAGTTTGATATAATTATAGTAAAATTACTATGCAAACTGTTTACTTTTAATATTCCTACATAAAATTTAAGTCAAGATATATTAAATGGCAAATGATTGTACTTATTTATTGAACTGACTTATGTTTTATTTCATTTTAAAATCCTAAATTTATATTTTATTGTATTTTATACATTTCAATTGATTGTACTATATTGCAGGATATGGAGATTTCATCACATACTACAATACAGTGTATTTTGTTATATTTGAGGTATATTCTACTTGTATTTTGTACTGAGATCATACAATCTTTCATTATCTAAGTGTATTAATTACTTGTTTGGTTGCTTTATAATTTTCATTTTATGTAATGAAATAAACATTAATGTTGTTTGGAATTTTAAATTTCTTTCATATGGAATTTGTATTTAATAAAGATGTGAAAAAGAGAATGTCTTATCTTCACTTCTGTGTCATCCTATCCCTGACGTCCCCACAGCCCACAGCTCTTGTCATAGTACGGGAATAGTGTTCTATCATTACAGGAAATGGGGCCAATTCAATGGTAATACACAGACATAAGTTGGAGATATAGAGATTTTATTCTCGACCACTGCAATAGAAAAGAATCAGTAATGTGAGTCACACAATTTTTGGGTTGACACTGCTTATGAGTTATGTTTGCACTATGCTATAGAATAACTCTGAAATAAATTATGTCTATTAAACAAATGCACATACATAAATAACGTGTCTAAATAACAATGTACATATCTTAATGAAAATGAATTTCATTGCTAAAAAATGTTAACACACAGATACACACAATGGGGTCATACAATGTTGAAATATAGAGACGGGGAGAGGAACAGAGAGAGAAAGGGAGGAATGGAGCAACAAAAGGACGGATGGACAGAAGGACATTGGAAAGGAGAAAGTGGGGAGAGGGGGAGGAAGGAAGGGAGGGAGGGAGGAGGGAGGAAAGGAAAGACAAAGGGAGAAAGGGAGCAAGAGACAGAGAGAGGAAGGCAGAGAGAAAGGCGGTCTTCCGCCTCCAGGACCAGCAGGACCTCGCACTCCGGGAAAATGTTGGGTGCCCGGTGCAGGCGAAGTGCTCCGCCGACAGCCGCGTTGGCCGGCGGTGGGTTCACCGGCCCTCCGGATCGCCAGCCTGGGTCACTTCATCCCGGAGCAATTCAGACGAATTCCGCCTCCCAAGGAATGAGCGAATTGCCCAGAGAGCAATGAGCGGAGACTCGGGTGATTGTCTGTTTTTCATCCACATGGTTCACAGACGACATAGCCCCACGCTGAGCCTGCAACAGAGCGCGAGGCAGATACTCCCATCCACACAGGAGTCACACTCAGGCCGAGTGAACCATGATTGCGGGTTCCACGTTCCTTTGCCCTCTGCAAGGGGGCCTGCTACTCACGTGTCTCTGGCCCCCGAAAGCGTGACCATGTTGACTGTTTCCCGAGCTCTGTGGCGACACAGAAACCTCCAGCGAAGTGTGGAAAAGCAGCCTCGTGACTTCGCTCCCCTTTCCAGTTTCCAAACAGGCCACAGTGGAGACTCGCCTCGTTGCAGGAAACAGTAATCCGTTGTCTGGCCGTGATGCACCGGACGTTTCTTTTCTCTGTAGTTTCGCTCTCGTTTTCTACATGAAAATGAACGAGATACACACCCCTGCGTGTGTGAGACTATCACGGCAACGGCGACACCCACAGGCATTGCCGCCTTCCCCGAGAGGGCCTGGAAAACTCAAGACTGTCATGGAGGTTCAGTTCCGCACGCCACACTTCAGGGTGGTTTATGCCTGAAAACTGTGCGAGTCAAGACAGCTGCTTCCAGTTTCCATAGAATTACTGCAGAACCTTAGAGAGCCAGCCCCCGAAGCCCCTCTTTCCCCTCCAATCCGGCCCTACACCCACCCACCCCACAAGGCCCTGGTCCCTGTGGTTTTCGGCTTCGGAGGGCGGGCTACCCCGGGACCATGGGCCCGGAGCTCATGCCTGTTCATAACGGGGTGGAGGTGGTAGGTCTTTCTAAGGGCCTCCTGGCTGGACCTGAACGCATTGCGCAGGCCGGCTGAGGAGCAGGGGAGCCCTCCGGCCTCTCTCTGCCCGGGTCCGTCCGTGAAATTCCGGCCGGGGCTTCCCGCGATGGCTCTCCCGACACCTTCGGACGACACCCTCCCCGCGGAAGCCCGAGGAGGAGGACGGCGGAGGAGACTCGTCTGGACCCCGAGCCAAAGCGAGGCTGCTTTGAGCGGAACCCGTACCCGGGCATCGCCACCAGAGAACGGCTGGCCCAGGTCATCGGCGTTTCGGAGCCCAGGGTCCAGATTTGGTTTCAGAATGAGAGGTCACGCCAGCTGAGGCAGCACCGGCGGGAATCTCGGCCCTGGCCGGGGAGACGCGGCCCGCAAGAAGGCAGGCGAAAGCGGACCTCCGTCACCCCATCCCAGACCGACCTGCTGGTCCGAGACTTTGAGAAGGATCGCTTTCCAGGCATCGCCACCAGGGAAGGACTGGCCAGAGAGACGGGCCCCCCGGAGTCCAGGATCCACATCTGGTTTCAGAACCGAAGGGCCAGGCACCCGTCACAGGGTGGCAGGGCGCCACCGCCCACAGGCGGCCTGTGCAACGCGGCCCCGGGCGGGTGTCACCCTGCTCCCTGGTCGGTCGCCTTCGCCCACACCGGGGCGTGGGGAACGGGGATCCCCGCACCCCACATGCCCTGCGCGCCCGGGGCTCTCCCACAGGGGGCTTTCGTGAGCCAGGGAGCAAGGGCCGTGCCAGGCCGCGCAGGCACGAGGGATATCCCAACCTGCCCCGTTAGGCGGGGATTTTGCCTACGCCGCCCTGGCTCCTCCGGAAGGGGCGCTCTCCCACCCTCAGACGCCTCGGTGGCCTCCGCACCCGAGCAAATGCCGGGAGGACCGCGACCCGCAGCGCGACGGCCTGCCGGGCCCTTGCGCGGTGGGACAGCCGGGCCCGCTCAGGCCGGGCCACAGGGCCAAGGTGTGCTTGCGCCACCCACGTCCCAGGGCAGTCCGTGGTGGGGCTGGGGCCCCAGGTCGCCGGGGCGGCGTGGGAACCCGAAGAAGGGGCACCTCCACCTCCGAAGCTCGCGACCCCGGGGGCCTCCGCGTCAAGCACAGATACAAGCCATCCGGGCGCCCTCCCCACCGCTCGAGGAGCCGGGGCGCTCGTCTGCATTCACCTCCAGGCTGTTAGATGAGTTCCTGTGGACCCCAGAGTTTCAGCAAAAGTCACAACCTTTCCTAGATCCGGCGCCACTGGGGGAGCTGAAGGACATGGAAGAGCCCGCTCCGCTGGAACCACTCCTCAGACAGGAAGGACACCGGGCTCTGCTGGAGGAGCAGGTTGGAGCGGGGTGGGGCGGGGTGGGGGCAGGGCGGCGGCCTCTCTTTCGCGGTGAACCTCTGACTCGGTATGGAAAGACACGTCTTCCCTTCCAGCTGACCTGTCTAGGATCCCTGAGTTCCAGGTCCGGCGAGAGACTCCACACAGAGGAGGGCTGTCATTCTTTCCTGAGCATCCCGGGGATCCCAGGGCCCGCCCAGGTACCGGGAGGTGGGCTGTCTACTGCTCACGAGCGGGTTTGCAGGCAGCAGCCTAGGTTTTCTAACCAGCCCAGGCGGAGCTGTCATCCCTTTTCCCCCTCGCATTCTTCAGTCGGATTGGAGGAGACCGCAATCCGCGAAACACCGGGCCCGGGCAGAAGCCAGGCCAGTTCTCCTTTCCGTGGCTCGACTCCTCTGCCTCTTCGCTCACCATCACTTGCCAACCCGTGTCCCGCCAGCCTCTCCGCCAGCACCATGGAGGGCCTTGCAACTAAATGTAGACCCCTCGCTCAAACCGGGGTGCTGCCCTTTCCAGGCAAGAGGGAAGGCAGGCAGCGATTAGGACAAGAACGGAGACAAAGTGGGACGGAAGGATGGAGCTAGGAAAGGATGGATGGACTGAGGGACCCTGAAAGGGAGAGAAAGAGGGAGGGAGGGAGAAAGGGAGGAAAAAACCTGGGGAGGGAGGGAAGAACACCAGACACACCCCACCACAACCACTAGCAAACCCACTCCCAAACGCACAGACACATACGGGCGCACGCGCGGGAACACAAGCACACACACAGACACACAAAGACACAGAGAGCTTGAAGAAGAGCAAGGGACAGAGGGATGGAAAGATAGAAACGGAAGGAGAGAGAGAAACAGCGATAGAGAGAGAGACAGAGAGAGACCGGGGAAATTGCGAGAGGAGAGAGAGAGAGAGGGCAAGGTGGAGAGGGAAGTAGAGAAAGGGAGAGGGTGAGGGAGCTAGAGAGGGAGAGCAACAGAGCCTTGGAGAGGGAGGCTCTGCTCTTGTAGACAGGGGCCCCTTTGGCCAGGGTAGGGTAGAGGGTGCCTGGGCTGGGCTAGAACAGGGGGGCAGGGCCGCCCACAGGGGAAAACCAGGGGAGCCCTGAGACGTGTTTTGCTTGGATTGGTTGGTTGCTTTGGGGGTGCGTTTCGTAGCGTCATTCCTTTGCTGGCTCCTCCCTGTCCTCTTGGTGCTGTGGGCCCTGAAAGTTGTAGAGTGCACCAGTCTCTGTGGCGGGAGCAGTGGCGCCAAGGGTGCCCACGGGCCGCGGCTTGGGTTTCTCTCGTGTTCAGAGGGGTATGGCTGTAGACAATGGCAGTGGCGCCTGGCTGGTCCAAGAGCCCGGTCCAGCTATGCCCGCCTGATTCCAGGCGTCACCACCAACCCCGGGCCGCGAGGCTGGGATCAGGCACCCCGGAGCCGCTTGCCCGCGCCGGGCTGCTCTCCCCCTCTATATGCCCGAGCACCACCAGTCGCTGCGCTGCGCTTTCCGCCGACCTCCCTGAGCGTCCCGCTGTCGCCGGCGGCCAGACCACGCGAGGGATCGCAGAGGCGCCAGAGGCCTCCATCCCCTGCCAGGGCTCTGGACTCTCCAGGAGGCCTCCCTTTAGCTGATGCTCCAGGCTTTCCCCTGGTTCTCCAGCTCTGGAGCTTCCAACACTTGGGGCCTGCTCAGGACGGGGTGTGCCCCCAGGCGTCAGGGCCCAGGGCCCACGGTCCTGGGATCCCCTCTGGTCCTCCGCCTTGCCGCGGAAAAATTATTTTGGATTCCTCCCCGCCCCTCCTGCAAGGTCCCCTCTTTCCCCACACACCCAGAGAAGCCAGGGCTGCCCAGGGGTGAACAGCCGGCCCAGCCCCGCGGGCTCTTTTTCTCACAACGCCTACACCATTGTCGCTTGTCCCGAGGAAGACCCGGCCCGTGGCCAACGGGGCAGGAAGGCCCTGCTTTGTCCCGGGCTGGCACTACAGCCCCGGAAGCCTGATCCCAGGAAAGAGGGGCTGATGGACACCCAGACACACCCCACCACCACCACGAGCAAACCCACCCCTCACACACACAGATACACACGGCGCGCGCACGCGGGCCGGCACACACGCACACGGACACGGACACGGACATGCACAGACACGCACACAAAGACACAGCTTGAAGGACAGCAAGGGAGACAGGGATGGAGAGATAGAAACAAAGGGTGAGAAAGAGACATAGAGACAGAAAGGGTGGGGAGAGAAGTGACAGAAGAGCGAGAGGTGGAGGGGGAAGAAGAGAGAGAGAGAAGGTGAGGGAGCTGGAGAGGGAGTGCGATTGAGCCTTGGAGAGGGAGGCTCTGCTCCGGTAGACGGCCCCTTTGAGCAGGCCGGGATGGGGTGGAGGGTGCTTGGGCTGGGCCAGAACAGGGGGGCAGGGCCGTCCAAGCGAGAGTACTGAGCCCTGAGACGTGTTTACTCTTGGATTGGTTGGTTACTTTAGGGGTGCGTTTCGTAGGGTCCTTCCTTTGTTTGGTCCTTTCTGTCTTCTTGATGCGGTAGGCTCCGAGATTTGTAGAGTGCACCTGTCCATCTGGCGGGAGCCATAACGCCGAGCGTGCTCACAGGGCACAAGACCTGGGTCTCTCTCGTGTCCCTGAGACTGGATTTTACACGAAGTCGGTGGCAATGAAAATCCAAGTGCACAGGGACGGTTTTCCTGGTGGCTGACGAAGGCAATGTCCTTCCCTGGTGGAAAGCAGCCCATGCGTTGAAGTGGGAGTAGAGTCAGGGGGCGGTTGGGAAGCACGGCGAGAAAAGGGGGAAGAGGGAGGGAGCGGGGAGCCAAAAGCCTTCAGCACCCAGTATTCTCAGGGGGTCTCCCATCCCAAGTACTAGCCAGGCCCGACTCTGCTTAGCTTCCAAGATCAGTCGAGATCCCGTGCGTTCAGGGTGGTGTGGCCATAAAGGCCGGCAGTGGCGCCTGGCTGCCACAAGAGCCCGTCCCAGTCACGCCTGCTCGACTCCAGGCGTCACCGCCACCCCGGGGCCGCTGGCCTCAGATCCGGGACCCCAGAGCCGCTCCCGCGCGGCTGGGCTGCTCTCCCCATCAAGGCCCCAGCACCGCCGGCCGCCGCGCTGCGCCTTCTGCCGGCCTCCCAGAGCCACCCTCCTCGCCTGCGGCCAGACCACGCGCCGGACCGCCGCCCTGCTGCAGCGCGGGAGAGCCACAGGCCTCAGTCCCCTGCCCAGGCTCCAGGCACACCAGGCGGCCTCCCTTTTCGCAGACGCTCCAGGCCTTCCCCCGCTCAGGAGCTCCCAAGCTCCCAACACATCGGGCCCGCTCAGGACGGGGTGTGCTCTGAGGCGTCAGGGCCCAGGGCCAACGGTCCTGGGATCCCCTCCAGTCCTCCGCCTTGCCGCGGAAAAATTGTTTTGGATCCCTCGCCGCCCCTCCTGCAAGGCCCCCTCTTGCCCCACATACCCAGAGCCGTCAGGGCTGCCCAGGGGCAAACAGCTGGCTCAGCCCCGCCGGCCCTTTTTCTCACAACGCCCACATCATTGTCGCTTGTCCCAACGAGGACCCGCCCCGTTGGCCAAGGCCCTGCTTTGCCCCGCGCTGGCACTAGAGCCCCGGCAGCCTGATCCCGGGAGAGAGGGGCTGATGGGACATCCAGACACACCCCACCACCACCACGAGCAAACCCACCCCGACACACACAGATACACACGGAGCACGCGCGCGGGCACACACACGGACACACACGGAGACACACATGGGCACACACACACGGACACACAAAGACACAGACAAAGATAGCTTGAAGTAAGGGAGGAGACCACCCCTCATATTGTCTTATGCCCAATTTCTGTGTACTGAGACTATCACAGCAACTGTGACACCCATGCGCTGGCAATAGAGTCAGCACCCTGATCCCGGGACAAAGGTACTGAGGGACATCCAGACACACCCCACCACAATTACAAGCAAACCCATTCCCAAACAGACACACATGGGTGCACCCCTTTTAGTAAAATCTAAAAGGCAGAAATGAAATCCACAGGCAGACAGCCCGGTGCCACACTCTGGGCCTGGTAGTTAAAGATCTACCCCTGACCTAATCGGTTGTTATGTATAGATTACAGACATTGTATAGAAAAGCACTGTGAAAATCCCTGTCCTGTTTTGTTCTGATCTAATTACCACTGCATGCAGCCCCCAGTCAGTACCCTCTGCTTCCTCAATGGATCACGACCCTCTCACGCAAACCCCCTTAGAGTTGTAAGCCCTTAAGAGGGACAGGAATTACTCAGGGAGCTCGGTTTTTGGAGACGTGAGTCTACTCATGATCCCAGCTGAATAAAGCCCTTCCTTCTACAACTCCGTGTCTGAGGGGTTTCGTCTGCGGCTCCTCCTGCTACAGAAGGAGAGCAAGGGAGGGAGGAATGGAGAGATAGAACCAGAGGGAGAGAGAGACCCAGACAGTGTGGGAGGAGAGAGAGAGAAAGAGGGAAAGAGAGAGCGTGACAGAAGAGCGTGAGGTGGAGGGGTAAGTAGAGAAAGGGAGAGAGTGAGGGAGCTGTAGAGCGAGAGTGACAGAGCCTTGGAGAGGGAGGCTCTGCTCAGGTAGACAGGGCCCCTTTGAGCAGGCCGGGGTGGGGTGGAGGGTGCTTAGGCCCGGCTAGAACAGGGGGTCAGGGCCCCCAACACGGGAAAACCAGCGGAGCCCTGAGATGTGTTTTATTTTCTTGGATTGGTTGGTTGCTTTGGGGGTGTGTTTCATAGGGTCCTTCCTTTGTTTGCTTCTTTCTGTCTTCTTGGTGCGGTGGGCCCCCAGATTTGTAGAGTGCGCCCATCCGTCTGGCGAGAGCTATGGCTCTGAGCCTGTCCACGGGGCCAGGCCTGGGTCTCTCTCGTGTCCTTGGGACTGGAGTTTACACGAAGTCGGTGGCAAAGTGCACAGGGAGGGATTTCCTCGTGGCTGGTGAAGGCAATGTCCTTCCCTCGGGGAAAGCAGCCCACGGGTTCCGGAGCAGAGGTCTTGGCTGGCGTCTGTGGGACCCGCTGCCCCTGCCCGCCCCTTCCCCGGGCTTGGACCGTTGGGGCGGCGCTGGATGAATGATTGAATTATCTGGGCGTCCCGGGAGCGTGAAAGACACCCGGGACCTCAGGGAACCCGCGCCTGAACCCTTGGGGTCGGTCCCGTCCGCCTGGGTTAGAGCAGGGCTCCTGGTGGGGCTGCGGCGAGTCGGAAGAGGTGGGATGCTGCTGCCCTGTGGTGCTGCAGTGGTGGATCTTCAGGGGGAGGCCCTGGGCTTCGGCTGGGGCGCAAGGGCGGACAAGGTGGAGGGAGGAGGGGAGGTTGGGAAGCACGGAGACAAAAGGGGGAAAGCGGGAGGGAGCGGGAAGCCAAAAGCCTACAGTACCTGCTATTCCCAGGCGGAATCCATCCAAGTACTCACCAGGCCCGACCCTGCTTAGCTTCACGAGATCAGAGGAGATATGGGGCGCGTTCAGGTTGGTGTGGCCTAGACGCCCACAGCGCTGCCTGGCTGCCCCAAGAGCCCGGCCCAGCCACGCCTGCCCGACTCCAGTCGTCACAGCCACCCCTGGGCAGCGGGGCTCCGATCCGGGTCCCCCAGAGCCGCTCGTCGGTGCCCCCGGGCAGTTGTCTCCCTCCAGGCCGGAGCACCGCTGGTCTCCCAGAGCGTCCCGCCGTCGCCGGCGGCCAGGCCTCGCGCAGGACCAACGTGGCACAGCCCTGCTGTTGCTGGGGGCCCTGGAGGCCTCCGTCCCCTGCCCAGGCTTCCGGCTCTCGGGGCGGCCTCCCTTCCGCCCGTGGTCCTGGCCTTCCCGGGCTCCCGAGCTCCGAGCTTCCACCACATCGGCTGGCTCAGGACAGGTGTGCTCATCCCTTCACTTTTTAACTTTTTGTTGTTTCTATTTATATTTTATTGTGGTATGTCTTGAAATGTTGTTGTAGTTATTACTTTTGATTGGATAATATTTAGTATTCCTACTTTGAATAAGAGTAGTTTGCACAGCACACAGCTACAGTGTTATAATATTGTTTTGTTTCGTATCCTATTAGCAGTGAGGATTTTTTTACCTTCAGGTGATCATTTATTGCTCGTTAATGTCCTTTTCTTCCTGATTGAAGTACTCTCTAGCATTCCTTTAGGACAGACATGGTATTCATAAAATACTTCAGCTTTTGTTTGTCTGGAAAAGTCAGGATTTCTTCTTTTTATTTGAAGAACATTTTCACTGTATATGCTATTCTAAGGTAAAAGTATTTTTTTCCTTTATTACTTTAAATATTTATAGCTTCTCTCTCCTGACCGGTAGAGTTTCCACTGTGAAGTCTGCTGCCAGAGGTGTTGGAGCTCACCGGTATGTTATTTGTTTCTTTTCTCTTTCTTCCTTTAGAACTTTTCTTTATCTTTGACTTTTGGAAGATCTATTGAATGCTTTGAAGTAGTCTTTTTTGGGTTAAATCTGCTTAATGTCCTATAACATTTTTGTAGTTGGATATGGATATCTTTCTCTAGGTTTGGAACGTTTTCTCTTATTATCCCTTTGAATAAATTTTTCTACCCCTGCCTCTTTCTCTACATCTTCTTTAAAACCAATAACTCTTAGATCTGTCTTTGTGAGGCTATCTTTCTAGATCCTGTAGGCATGATTTGTTGTTTTTATTCTTTTTCTTTTGTCTCTTCTATGTATTTTCAAATAGCCTGTCTTCAAGTTCACTATTTCTTCTGCTTGATCCATTCGGCTATTAAATGGCTCTAATGCATTCTTCAGCATGCCAATTGCATTTTTCAGCTCCAGAATTTCTGCTTAATTTGTTGTAACTATTTCAATCTCTTTGTTGAGTTTAGCTGATAAAATTTGGAATTTCTTTACTTTGTTATCTTAAATTTCTTTCACTTTATTTTTTAATACAGCTATGTTGAATTCTCTGTCTGAAAGGTCACATATCTCTTTTTCTCCAGGATTTGTCCCCGGTGCCTTATTTAGTTCACTTGGTGAGGTCATGTTTTCCTGGATAGTGTTGATGCTAGCAAATGTTATTCAGTGTCTGGACATTAAAATCTTGGGCATGCAGCACCATATGAGAGGTTTAAAAAATAAAATTAAAAAAGAGAAAAGGTGAGTATTTATTGTAGTCTTCACTTTCTGGGCTTATTTGTAGCAGTCTTTCTTGGAAAGACTTTTCACATATTTGAAAAGACTTGGGTGTTGTGATCTAAGCCATATCTGCTTTATGGGTACCTTGTACCCAATAATGCTGTAATTTTTCCAGACTCAGAGAAGTACCACCTTGACAGCCTTCAAAAAGATCCAGGAGAACTTTCTGGATTACTAGCCAGAGACTCTTGTTCTCTACCGTTATTTTCTCTCAAAGATAGAGTCTCTCTGTTCTAAGCCACCTAAATCTGGGAGAAGAAAGACACAAGCACCCCTGGCCACCACCGCTATGACTGCCCTGGATCAGACCTGAAGCTAACACAGCACAGGGTCTTGCTCAAGTCCTGCTGCATGCACTTTCCGATGACTGCCTATGTTCACTCAAGGCCTTTGGTCTCTACAATTAGCAGGTGGCAAAGCCAGTCAGGCCTGTCTTCTTTCCTTTAGGGCAGTGGGTGCCCTCAGCCCCTGGCTGGGTCCAGAAGTGCCATTCAGAAGTCATGGAGTAGAGTCAAAAATTTTAGAAGACCACTTGACATTCAATTGCATTGCAGCTGATCTGGCACTCAAACCACAAGACATAGTCCTTCCTATTCCTACCTTCCTTTCCTAAAGGCAGAGTAGCCACCACCACCTCAGGCCACAATGAGTACTGCCAGGCTACCACCAATGTTCCCTTAAGGCCCAAAGCCTCTTGTCAGCTTGCGGTGAATGCTGCCTGGCCTGGGACTTGCCGTTTTCAGGGCAATGGGCTCCCTCCTGGGCCTGGGCAGCTTCATAAATGCCAATCAAGAATCAAGTCCTAGAATCAGGGATTCCGAAAGCTCGCTTGGTGTTCTACCCAACTCTGGCCTTGCTGGTACCTAAGGGGCAAGACAAAGTCCCCTTTGATTTTCCCTCTACTTTTCCCAAGAAGAAGGAATTTTGCCTTTTAGCCACCACAGCTGGTAATGTGCTGAGTTCACCTAAATCTAGCAAGTCTATGAGGGTCATCCAAGGCCCTTGATGTAGTACTGGGTATGGCTTCTGGTTATTCAGAGCCCAAGGTTTTCAAGTTTGCAGGCAATAAATCCTGCCAGCATATGATTCTTTTCTTCAAGGCAGCAGGTTTCCTTCTGGCCCAGGGTGTGTCTAGGAATGTCTAGGAGCCAGAGACTGGAAAGGAGGCCACAGGATTCTGACCAGTGCACCATCTTGCTGTGGCTGAGCTGGTGTCCAGGATGAAAGACAAAGCACTCCCTATTCTTTTCCCTCCTCTCCTCAAGCAGAAGGATGGGGTACCTTTTGGAGCCATGAGCTGTGCAGTCTGGTGTTAGGGGAGTGATAATGCCAGAACTGCTTTGGCTGCCCCAGCTGGTGTCTCAGTATGTTGCATGCCCTCCCCACCCCAGTCCACTGTCCCTGGGCCCAGTTCAGCCCTAGGCTTCACCTAAGAGTTGCAGTCCTGATGGCCTATGCTGCCTTTCAAGTTTTCTTAGACACGCAGAATGCGGGAGCCCTTAGTTGCCAGGTTTCCAAACACTCAAGTTCCAACCACTGGAATCTGATTCTCCTCTGGCTTGGGCTGGTTTAATTGATCCCTCTGTGGATGGGCATTAACTGCGTTTGGTCTGGTTTTCCTTTCTGCTCTAACAGGACAGCACTGAGTTCAGTGCCCCACAATTGCTGTGTTCTCCCTCCTGCAGAACGCAGAGTTGATCTCTGCACCATGCCATCACTGCTGGGGATGAGGAAACGGTGATTTCAGGACTGTTTTTTCTCTCTCTTCAGTGTCTCTTTCAGTGACATGAGGTTAAAACCAGGTACTCTGAGTACTCACCTGATTTTTGGTTCTTATGAATGTATTTTCTATGTGGATATTGATAGTTGTTCATCTGGTGTCCTTGCAGGAGGGACAATCAATGGAGCCTTCTTTCTGCCACCTTGCTTTACTCTCAAATCCAAGAATCAGAATGCAGAACTTTTAATAAGAAAAGCTTTCAGAGCTCAGGAAGGACAAGGAAGACATTCTGGTTCTCCATGCTTAACACTGGACTGTTTCTTCAACTTAGGTGCATAGCACTGACTAATCAGGGGTTATCATAGATAATTTGACTTGGACTATGCAGTTCATTCAAATTTTTTATCTAGACAATTTAAGTACTGGCTGATTTGGCATGAAAATCTGGCAAAGTATTTTCTTGGTATTCAATTGATTTTTATTCTGCTTGGGTTAGCAGTTTTATAAACCAGTCAGTCTCTTCATTAAAGTTCTGGGAATTCTTACCCAGTTCAAGTAATAGAATTCTAAAGTTCTCAAAACCCTGTATTCAAGAGTGCTTCTCAGGCCTTCTCCATCCTTTCATGAGCTTCCTTAAAGATACAATCTTCCCGGATTTTGCAAGATTGTAAAGTTGTCAGAAACTGCCTCAGAATTAAAGAATTTACTGTGGAAATGACTTTAAACTATCATAGTTAGACATAATTGGAAAGATAATTTTATTATTTACAGGCGTGAGCCACCATGCCCAGCCTCTAAAGTTAATTCAATAAAACTTTATAAATAAATTTATCAAATGTTGTCATCTTTTTATCCCAGATTTTTGTGAACCTATGCTTTGCATTTCCCCCCAACTTTCTATATTTTTTTATCTAGTTTTTTTTTACTTCCTCAGTTTGAAATCTTTAAGTAACTTCAAACCAAAAAAAAAATTAAAACACATTTTTATGTCTTTATAAGTTTTATCATCAAAAGCACATGTTCACAAGCCTGTAATCCCAGCACTTTGGGAGGCCGAGGCAGACGCATCACTTGAGGTCAGGGGTTCGAGATCAGCCTGGCCAACATAGTGAAACTCCATCTCTACTAAAAATACAAAAATTAGCTGGGTGTGGTTGCGAGCACCTGTAATCCCAGCTACTTGGGAGGCTGAGGCAGGTGAATCACTTGAATCAGGGAGGCAGAGGTTGCTGTGAGCAGAGATCATGCAACTGCATGCCAGCCTGGGCAACAGAACAAGACTCGTTCTCAAATAAGAAAAAAAAAGCATATCTTGCTTTTTATACACTCTGTATGCAGAATTATTTCTCTCATATCTAGTAATTAAGTCTTAGGAACCCCAATTTTCAGTGAAAACCCTAAAAAGTGATTTTCAACTGTCTTGTATCAGTATTTTTAGATAAAAACCATTTTATAACTTTTAAGAAATATGGTTCTTCAAATTACTGTTTATTAACAGAACTAAAGATATTTAGGTTTTCTATACCATATACAAGTAACATGTCAGGTATATAGACCTAAACTAATTTTTAATGCTTAATATGTCACTATTTTAGCTTACAAATGACTCAAGATATTTTAGTTATGTATTACTTAATTTAACGTGACTTTAAGATTTTAAATTACTGAACAGAATTCTGAAACTATGACACAGGTAGCATCCCTAATGTCTTCCCTTAGTAATTCTAGGTCCCAAGTAGCCACATGGCACTCAGGAAAACTGAAGATCAAGGCCTGCCTGAATCTATTAGCACAAAAGACAGAGCTGTGAAGGCTGTAACTGGAGGATCCAACCACGCCTAAAATAGCCAGGAGGCAAAACAGGAAAAGCACAGAAAGAAGGGGCCGACTGCTTGATTCTGGCTTGTAGCTGCTGGTCTAGGCACTGAGGACGTGTCTCCATACTTCTTCATGGTAACCTATCAAGACCCATGAATCTAGAAACTCTCAACAAAGACATAAGCTCACAGTTAAATCAAGCAAGTATCTATTTATTTTTAATGGATAATTGTAAAGCCATTTCTATTTAACGATTTAAGAACAAGCTTTATTTACAAAATATTATCACATACATGTAACATATGTAGACGTACAAACACACAGGAGCAGATCTTACAGCTTTCATAAAGGATTTAAGGTGGGTGGAGCCAAGTTGGTCAAATAGGAACAGCTCCGGTCTACAGCTCCCAGCGTGAGTGACACAGATGACGGTGATTTCTGCATTTCCATTTGAGGTACCGGGTTCATCTCACTAGGGAGTGCCAAACAGTGGGTGCAGGACAGTCAGTGCAGCACACTGTGCATGAGCCAAAGCAGGGCAAGGCATTGCCTCACTCGGGAAGTGCAAGGGGTCAGGGAGTTCCCTTTCCTAGTCAAAGAAAGAGGTAACAGACGGCACCTGGAAAATCGGGTCAGTCCCACCCTAATACTGTGCTTTTCCAACGGGCCTGGAAAACGGCATACCAGGAGATTGTGTCCCGCACCTGGCTCGGAGGGTCCTATGCCCATGCAGTCTCACTGATTGCTAGCACAGCAGTCTGAGATCAAACTGCAAGGTGGCAGCGCGGCTGGGGGAGGGGCACCCGCCATTGTCCAGGCTTGCTTAGGTAAACAAAGCAGCCAGGAAGCTCAAACTGGGTGGAGCCCACCACAGCTCAATGAGGTCTGCCTGCCTCTGTAGGCTCCACCGCTGGGGGCAGGGCAGAGACAAACAAAAAGTCAGCAGGAACCTCTGCAGACTTAAATGTCCCTGTCTGACAGCTTTGAAGAGAGTAGTGGTTCTCCCAGCATGCAGCTGGAGATCTGAGAATGGGCAGACTGCCTCCTAAAGTGGGTCCCTGACCCCTGAGCAGCCTAACTGGGAGGCACCCCCCAGTAGGGACAGACTGACACCTCACTCGGCCAGGTACTCCTCTGAGACAAAACTTCCAGAGGAACTATCAGACAGCTGAATTAGCGGTCTCATGAAAATTCCGCTGTTTGGCAGCCACCGCTGCTGACACCCAGCCAAACAGGGTCTGGAGTGGACCTCTAGCAAACTCCAACAGACCTGCAGCTGATGGTCCTGTGTGGTAGAAGGAAAACTAACAAACAGAAAGGATACCCACACCAAAAACCCATCTGTACATCACCATCCTCAAAGACCAAAAGTAGATAAAACCACAAAGATGGGGAAAAAACAGAGCAGAAAAACTGGAAACTCTAAAAAGCAGAGCACCTCTCCTCCTCCAAAGGAATGCAGTTCCTCATCAGCAACGGAACAAAGCTGGATGGAGAATGACTTCGATGAGTTGAGAGAAGAAGGCTTCAGATGATCAAACTACTCTGAGCTACGGGAGGAAATTCAAAACAATAGCAAAGGAGTTAAAAACTTTGAAAAAAACATTAGACGAATGGATAACTAGAATAACCAATGCAGAGAAGTCCTTAAAGGAGTTGATGGAGCTGAAAGCCAAGTTTCAAGAACGACACGAAGATTGCAGAAGCCTCGGTAGCCAATGCGATCAACTGGAAGAAATGGTGTCAGCGATGGAAGATGAAATGAATGAAATGAAGCGAGAAGGGAAGTTTAGAGAAAAAAGAATAAAAAGAAATGAACAAAGCATCCAAGAAATATGGGACTGTGTGAAAAGACCAAACCTATGTCTGATTGGTGTACCTGAAAGTGACGGGGAGAATGGAACCAAGTTGGAAAACACCCTGGAAGAACTTCCCCAATCTAGCAAGGCAGGCCAACATTCAGATTCAGGAAATACAGAGAACGCCACAAAGATACTCCTCGAGAAGAGCAACTCCAAGACACATAATTGTCAGATTCACCAAAGTTGAAATGAAGGAAAAAATGTTAAGGGCAGACAGAGAGAAAGGTCGGGTTACTCACAAAGGGAAGCCTATCAGACTAACAGTTGATCTCTCGGCAGAAACTCTACAAGCCAGAAGAGAGTGGGGGCCGATATTCAACATTCTTAAAGAAAAGAATTTTCAACCCAGAATTTCATATCCAGCCAAACTAAGCTTCATAAGTGAAGGAGAAATAAAATACTTTACAGACAAGCAAATGCTGAGTGATTTTGTCACCATCAGACCTGCCTTAAAGAGTTCCTGAAGGAAGCACTAAACATGGAAAGGAACAACCGGTACCAGCCACTGCAAAAACATGCCAAATTGTAAAGGCCATCGAGGCTAGGATGAAACTGCATCAACTAACGAGCAAAATAACCAACTAACATCATAATGACAGGATCATATTCACACATAACAATATTAATTTTAAATGTAAATGGGCCAAATGCTCCAATTAAAAGACACAGACTGGCAAATTGGATAAGGAGTCAAGACCCTTCAGTGTGCTGTATTCAGGAAACCCATCTCATGTGCAGAGACACACATAGACTCAAAATAAAGAGATGGAGGAAGATCTATCAAGCAAATGGAAAACAAAAAAAGGCAGGGGTTGCAATCCTAGTCTCTGATAAAATAGACTTCAAACCAACAAAGATTAAAAGAGACAAAGAAGGCCATTACATAATGGTAAAGGGATCAATTCAACAAGAAGAGCTAACTATCCTAAATATATATGCACCCAACACAGGAGCACCAAGATTCATAAAGCAAGTCCTGAGTGACCTACAAAGGGACTTAAACTCCCACACAATAATAGTGGGAGATTTTAACACCCCACTGTCAACATTAGACAGATCAATGAGACAGAAAGTTAACAAGGATACCCAGAAATTGAACTCAGCTCTGCACAAAGTGGACCTAATAGACATCTACAGAACTCTCCACCCCAAATCAACAGAATATACATTTTTTTCAGCACCACACCACACCTGTTCCAAAATTGACCACATAGTTGGAAGTAAAGCTCTCCTCAGCAAATGTAAAAGAATAGAAATTGTAACAAACTGTCTCTCAGACCACAGTGCAATCAAACTAGAACTCAGGATTAAGAAACTCACTCAAAACTGCTCAACTACATGGAAACTGAACAACGTGCTCCTGAGTGACTACTGGGTACATAATGAAATGAAGGCAGAAACAAAGATGTTCTTTGAAACCAACGAGAACAAAGACACAACATACCAGAATCTCTGGGACACGTTCAAAGCAGTGTGTAGAGGGAAATTTATAGCACTAAATGCCCACAAGAGAAAGCAGGAAAGGTCCAAAATTGACACCCTAACATCACGATTAAAAGAACTATAAAAGCAAGAGCAGCCGGGCGCGGTGGCTCATGCTTGTAATCCCAGCACTTTGGGAGGCCGAGGTGGGCAGATCACGAGGTCAGGAGATCAAGACCACCGTGAAACCCCATCTCTACTAAAAATACAAAAAAAAAATTAGCCGGGCGTGGTGGTAGGCACCTGTAGTCCCAGCTCCTTGGAGAGGCTGAGGCAGGAGAATGGCGTGAACCCGGGAGGCGGAGCTTGCAGTGAGCCGAGATTGTGCCACTGCACTCCAGCCTGGGCAACAGAGCGAGACTGCATCTCAAAAAAAAAAAAAGAAAGAAAAGCAAGAGCAAACAGATTCAAAAGCTAGCAGAAGGCTAGAAATAACTAAAATCAAAGCAGAACTGAAGGAAATAGAGACACAAAAACCCTTCAAAAAATTAATGAATCCAGGAGCTGGTTTTTTGAAAAGATCAACAAAATTGATAGACCGCTAGCAAGACTAATAAAGAAGAAAAGAGAGAAGAATCAAATAGATGCAATAAAAAATGAAAAACAGGATATCACCACCGATCCCACAGAAATACCATCTACCATCAGAGAATACTACAAACACCTCTATGCAAATAAACTAGAAAATCTAGAAGAAATGGATAAATTCCTCGACAAATACACCCTCCCAAGACTAAACCAGGAAGAAGTTGTATCTCTGAATAGACCAATAACAGGTTCTGAAATTGTGGCAATAATCAATAGCTTACCAACCAAAAAGAGTCCAGGACCTGATGGATTCACAGCTGAATTCTACCAGCGGTACAAGGAGGAACTGGTACCATTCTTTTGAAACTATTCCAATCAATAGAAAAAGAGGGAATCCTCCCTAACACATTGTATGAGGCCAGCATAGTCCTCATACCAAAGCCAGGCAGAGACACAACCAAAAAAGAGAATTTCAGACCAATATCCTTGATGAACATTGATGCAAAAATCCTCAATAAAATACTGGCTAACCAAATCCAGCAGCACATCAAAAAGCTTATACACCATGATAAAGAGGGCTTCATCCCTGGGATGCAAGCCTGGTTCAACATATGCAAATCAATAAATGTAATCCAGCATATAAACAGAACCAAAGACAAAAACCACATGATTATATCAATAGATGCAGAAAAGGCCTTTGACAAAATTCAACAACCCTTCATGCTAAAAACTCTCAATAAATCAGGTATCGATGGTATGTATCTCAAAATAATAAGAGCTATCTATGACAAACCCACAGCCAATATCATACTGAATGGGCAAAAACTGGAAGCATTCCCTTTGAAAACTGGCACAAGAGAGGGATGTCCTCTCTCACCACTCCTATTCAACATAGTGCTGGAAGTTCTGGCCAGGGCAATCAGGCAGGAGAAGGAAATATAGGGTATTCAGTTAGGAAAAGAGGAAGTCAAATTGTCCCTGTTTGCAGATGACATGACTGTATATCTAGAAAACTCCATTGTTTCAGCACAAAATCTCAAGCTGATTAGCAACTTCAGCAAAGTCTCAGGATACAAAATCCATGTACAAAAATCACAAGCATTCTTGTAAACCAATCACAGACAAACAGATTGCCAAATCATGAGTGAACTCCCATTCACAATTGCTTCAAAGAGAATAAAATACGGAGGAATCCAACTTACAAGGGATGTGAAGGATCTCTTCAAAGAGAACTACAAACAACTGCTTAATGAAATAAAAGAGGATACAAACAAATGGAAGAACATTCCATGCTCACAGGTTGGAAAAATCAATATCATGAAAATGGCCATACTGCCCAAGGTAATTTATAGATTGAATGCAATCCCCATCAAGCTACCAATGACTTTCTTCAGAGAATTGGAAAGAACTACTTTAAATATCATATGGAACTAAAAAAGAGCCCGCATCGCCAAGTCAATCCTAAGTCGAAAGAACAAAGC